>NC_132991.1:22860000-22987500 GCF_048564905.1 Vicugna pacos
GCTTATATAATAGCTGAGTTGTTGACAGTGTCCTAGAAAGAAAAATCTCTTGAGAGGGCTTAAAATGGCCTCTTGGGAATAATGAACATACACCCATGTTTCTTGAATAACGTTGGATGTGTTTTTTAAATGGATGCAATGGATACCATATAGATCCTTGTTCCTAAAAGTATAGGTGATTTATATAAGTTTTATAATCTTCATAAAGTTTTTATGGACAATGACTCGCTAATTATCACAGATTAAGAAACTTGACATATGCACAGGATAACTCTTCCTTGTAAGCCAACCAATAATATTTCACTTTATTCTTCATTTTTATTTTTGTGAATACATATATATAAACAGTCAATAAAGTAGATTCCTAAACTCATTTTCATTCGATGTCCCTATCACTTGAAACTCATCACAGAGTAGCTATAGCTACCAAGATAGAAACATAATTCCAACAAATCTCACAGAACTTAGGATCCTCCTAAATCAAAAACTGGAGCTTTCTAAGTATGGAAAGGCATGATTAGGATGAAGATTTAAAAAAAAATGATTTTAGATCTCTACCACCCTCTTAAAATATTCCTTATTGGTGAAGATGAAAAGGAGAATTTGTCCTGGGAAAATTATGAGTACAGTTGCATAAGAGAAATTAGGTATAGAAAGGAGTCTACACACAACTACCCTTAGATACAAGCTGCATTATTCTCATTTTCAAGGGAAGGAAAGTTGAGGCCCATGGAAGTTAAATGATCAAGATGACTAAATCAGTGAAGAGGTAAGTTCAGAATTTAAAGTCATACTGGTCTCCCTTGAAAAATCCGTGTTTTTTCCCCAGGCTCACCTACCACATAATTAGAATCAAGATGATAATGAAGAATTTGATAAGAAAATCATCACTATTTGAAGCTCATACAATTCAGCATATCATTCCAATTATATATATAGTGATATCTAACAAATTTAACCAAAGTTGGGCCAAAAATATCTGAAAGAAGCAATGGAAAAAATGCATACCCCATTTATCAGCTGTTGAACCATAAAATATTTCCTAATTCACCTCATTTCTCAATGTCTCCCCAGATTCAGTCCCTTGGAAGAAAGTGTGAGCAACAGTATTGAGGAAGGGATCTTCTGGTTCAGCAGAGTCCACAAGTGAAAACACTATGGAGTCGGAGTTGAAAAGTTCTCTATGTCCCCAAACCACAGTTCATTCACTGGAACTGGCCAGTGCCCTATAAAGATTTTGTCTCACCTTGTTTTTCAGCTGTATGGTTCTAAGTGTGAAAAGCACCATGTGCATAGCTCTTAGCACACAGATGAGGACCCATGTTAATTATTTCATGGTGTTGGTCAGGTTCGTCCCCCTCTCAAGGGACCAGTTCCAAGACCATGTCAGCCAGGTGGCTCTGCTCTGTGTCACTGCATGGACTGCACTCCGATGTGTGAGTGCCTGGCAAACTCACGCCCTTCCACCAGAGTGTAGACAGCTCTGCCCAAACCTGCCATCAGCTCAAATGCAAATGGCAGTGTGTTAACCGTGCTGTCTTTATAAACAAAGACGAACACATCAATTTTCATAATATCATTTTCTATTTCCAACATGAACATCTCAGTAGTCTTTAATCAAGTCGTAATTTCTGAGCTGATTCCAGTCTCAGGGGCCTCAGAACCGTGCTTCAGGGCAGAGAGAGGACGGCTGGGATAATATGCTAGAGGACACGGGCAGCTACAGCGCCAGACACGCGCTGGGCCCTGCTGGCTCCTCGATTCCCTCTCTTCCTACCTCCTCCTCTTCCCCAAAGATTGAGTTAGTGGCTTGGGTAACCTTCTGTTTCCCAATTTCCCTAACAATATTTTATCAGGAGCTTGCTACTCATTTTACTAATTGCTAATTAACCAAGACCAATCCCTTAAGACTCCTTGACAATGTAAGTAAAAAAAAAAAAAATCTCACTTCCTCTTCTTGTGTGAAGTGTGGGACACATGCCTTGTGCCTTTCTTCAATGTTGAGCTGAAGGTTATACATCAGAAACGTATATAACTCAGATGTCATGATGGCTCTGCAGTACTAAGGGAACAATTAAGATTCCCTATTATGAGTCCATGGCCTACTGAAAATTTCAGAACCTCTCTCTGGCATACAAAAGTGCTAACAGTAGCTGAATTAAAGGTTACATACCATCTAACCACCAGCTTTCAACAAATTATTGCAGAAATAAAGAACCACCAGTTAGGATACAAAAATCTAAACAAAGCCAACATTCACCTCGTTTAGTTTCTTTACCAAGTGGATCAGTGAATAATATCAAAATGTTGCCACTTTTATGGGCTTTGGAAGGGGAAAAAAAGGGCTTAGGCAGCATATTCAGAATATCCACTCAACAGTAAACCTAAGTTCATTGGTAACATAAATGGTAGTCATCAGTTATGAAATAAAAATTGAATTAAATTAAACCTCTCCATCATGAAAAAAATGTTTTTGGACAGAGCCTAGGTGTTCTAAGAATTAGATCAACAAACCACCTGCAGTTTCATGATGTTATTTAGAGTAGGAATCTGATGACATTATATTGCTCCAAAGGAGGGAGGTGGAAAGGAAACAAATAGGATGAATATATGTTTTGTGAAAGATACAATTCTAGGCATTCTACAACTAGCATCTAATTATATCGTTTCAGCAAAGCTATGGGATATGTATGATCATTTCTTTCTATTATTATTTGCAAGTTGAATTCAGTAATGTAGAGGAAATCTACTTTATTGAAAATGATTTTGTTAATCAAGTTCCAGAAGACCTCATCTACAGGGCAGCCACACGGCATGGAACCAAAGGGCACTGTTTTGGCAAAGCCCTAAGGCATTTTATAAGGTGAACATAAAACACAGTATTTGCTTTCCAGATGATGCTACAGATTTTTAAAGTTCACATGAGTAGCAAGCAAAACAGGCTTGAGTGTTTTATATGAACACTAACTCATATTAAATGATTTATCAAATTAAAAAAATGAGTGACTGAATCTGATGGATATCATGACTTTCCTATGAATAAGTAAAAAAAAAAGTGGATATGTGGATCTCCCTTGTGCCAAAAACGCAGACACAAAGAAGACAGTGTGTATATCTTCCAGAGAAGTGCCAGTCATTCTTTTTTTTACAACCCTAAAATTTTGAAATCAAATAAATAAATATGTACTTAGTCTAGCTACCTAGTCTGCTTACTAGTTTGAGACACAGGAAAATGTTCACATTAGAAACAACCCCAAAATGGAAGGCACCTTGCTCTCAAGAAGCCTCCTGCGTCATTGAGTTTGTTAGCAAAACTAACCCAGGCTTTTCCTTTTTGTTTAGTCATGCTTTGGAGTGCAACCCAAGGGCTAGGACTGTTGTTTCATTGAATTACGAGGAAGTGAACCCATGGCTCATTTAAGTCAATTTATTATAATGACCAAACCTTCTTGAAATACTTCAACAACTGATGTGTGCTAGGTCAGACTGAAATCTCTCACAGAAGAAAATATAACAGGAAAGGCTTCAGTCGTTTTATACTAATGGCCTTCTTGCTAACCTAAAAGGAGAAAAGAGGAACCATTTCTATAACCATGGAATCTAACAAGCAAACACCACGAACTTGCACTGCCAGGGAGTAGACATGATGAACTCCAGCTCAGAATCATATTGAATCAGGTTCAATTCAGGACATAAAATGAAATGAAAAGCCCAAACTAATTAGATTGTAATGAGCAGTTCAGATGCCTTATGTCGTTTTATCACGTGCAGTAGGTGCTGTATCCCTACAGTGAATGACTTCAAGCAAGTCATCAGCTTGTACTGTGTTCAAGAATGTTAATCAGAAGGAAAAGGGTCTTTTTATGACATGCTTGAAGAAAACAAGATTGATTGTAGCTTCTTGATCATAGCAGCGCCTGTGGAATGGCTTTATCTCTATTAAACTTCACTTGCCTTTCTGGAAAGCATGGAGTGTCCTAATGAGACAGGCAGAAATAAAGGAGTTCATTAGTACAAAATTGCTAAAGTTGAAATGTCATGTAACAAGTTGGGAGCGGATATTCTGATGAGTATTCAGAGTCTGGGTCTGAAATACGTATGTCGGTAATGGGTACCATTTTGGTTTCCTCAGCCGTGGCTTCCCATGTCTCACCTGCCACATTAGTGTTCAGTGAATTACCAATTCTGAGGCCCAGAAGGACTTGACTTATTTCATTAAATAATCTCACAGCAAAAAAAAAAAAATCTTTAATTGTGTAGGATCCTAAAGTGATTTTCATTGTATGGTACCACGGCCATGAGGGAACCCGATTAAACTAAACAAAGAGAAACACAAACTAACAAAAGTAATTCCATTTTGTGTGTGCAGGTCATTTGTCAGTTTTCTCTTGATCCATTATCTACCCTTCCCCTGCTCTGCTTTGTACAGCCGGGAACTGCATTTTCTGATCTCTTCTGCCAACTGGGTTTTGGCAGATTTGGCCAAGGGAAGGCACTGGCAGAATCCTGGGGGAAGAAAAAGAAGAGGAGTCAGAGTATATTTTTCTGCTCTGATTTCCACCCTTGGCCATGATTCTGCCTTTTGCGTGATTCTACTCCCTTGGAGAAATCCCTCTCTCAGTGCTCACAACTACAGTAGGAGAGTCCCCAGCTGGGTTCTCATTCCCCAAGGGTGGTCCTCGTCTCTGTCCTGTGAAAACAGGTCCTGCTGTGTCCTTCCAGTCACAGAAGTGGTAGTGGCTTCCTACTGTTTCTAATTTCTGGGTCACCTCACCATCACCTTGTCAACACTTCCATCATCTATGTAGCCAACTCCCTGTATTAAGTTGCTTCTGCTTGAAATACCTAGAATGTCTTTTGTTTCCCTGCCTGGACCACGATGGATAGACTGGTCTTATTTAGAAACTTCCTTCTCAGGAGCAGTATTTCCTTTGAAACTATCCTCATGAGAAAATAATCAAGAGAAGAATAAAAAAGAAAGAAAAGAGCTACTGAAAGAAAAAGCTTTACATGAAGCTCTTTGTATAACAATTCTCCCACAATACAGTTATTTATTTGTGCATCTACTGCAAGTTTCTTTTAAAATGATGACACTTAGGAGTCCTTGGACATTTGAATGTCTGCACACTTCTCACCTGAAAATTTTCTCTAAATAATTTGTTTACATTCTATTTAACTGTCACTTGATTTGCTGCTAAAATTATGTTTTTATGTCCATATTCAACATTATATCTTTGATATTTTTGATACAACACATACTAAATTTCATTAGCAGTATCTTAGCAAAACGAAATAATTGTGGAATAAGTTTGAAAGTCAAAAATGAAAGGGGACTAGATTTCACATGAGTTATAAGACAGATTTTGGTTGGGAAAAGGGAGACACTACCCACCCACCCCCATTTTTTCCTAGCCCATCTTCTATCAGGAACACTTGAGCCAACAAGAGAAGTCTCATTTGTGATTTAAAGAGACGGGAACTGGGTAAATATTTAGCCTATCCCTAATTATCCTTTCTAATACTGAATATTTACATTGCCACATAGCTGGAATTTTCTCTCAGTGATCTGGCAAGTATAAATTATCCTTGCCCTCCAGATGCCCAGGTTCTACAAGCAGAACATCAATACTAGTGTTTTTAAAAGACTGCAGTTTTATTATTAACAATTAGTAACTGGTTTTGAACATGAATACCCTGACTTGCTGTAGCTGCAGTTACTCTACATTTACATTGAATAATATTAATTCAGGAGGCCCTTCGCTGCTTGCCGATGCCAAAGTTATTAAAGCCCCCAAAGCCTATTTTGAAATCCGCTCACCAAAATTCACTTAATACATCAGAAGTGCGCAACAGAGGACTATCGTGGAGAACTGCCCATGGCTTTTAAGTAGTGAAAATACAGGCACCTCATTTTTAATGTGGAGGGTTGGCCAACCCGTCAAGGCTACCAGCAAACAATGAATGCTCTGACTCCACCTTGATCAGAGCCCGGTAAGCCCCATGGTTAGCATTTCCCAGCTTAACTTTTGCTCTGCTCCTCTCTTCATTCCTCTCTTCATATCAGGGCTGCCCAGAAAACATCTGAATTTAAACCACGCCTTACAAAATCAACCTGAGGTGATAGACCTGATCCACAGGGTTTTCCCCTGGAGCTAGGAAGAGCCAAGAAAGATTGGAACTGCTTCCAATAAAAGCCTCCACCTCAAAGAAGCTGAGAGGTTTAACCAGCAGTCCTGATGCCTTCTTGCTGACAAAGGATGAATGTTTTCTGTTGCTAGGGCTGGGGCAACGCAATGCCACAGACCAAGTGGCTTAAAAAACAGAAATTTATTTTCTCACAGTTCTGGGAAGTAGAAGTCCAAGATCAAGGTGATGGCACGGCTGGTTTCTTCTGAGGTCTCTCTCCTTGGCTTGGACATGGCCACCTTCTTGCTGTGTCCTCATTCTGTCTTTCCTCTGTGCCAGCACATTCCAGGTGTCTCTCTGCGATTCCACACTTCCTCTTCTAACAAAGATCGGATTAGGGTCAGTCCTAACGATCCCATTTTGATTTAATTACTACTTTAAAGGCTCTATCTCCAGATCCAGTCATATTGTGAAATAATGAGAGTTAGAGCTTCACCAAATGAATTTGGGGGCAGAGGAGTAGGGAGACAGGACACAATTTGGCCCAAGAAAATGAGTCTGGAAAAATTTGTCTTTTTTGTCTCCACACTCTATTTTCTGTGAACTTTTCTTCCCTTGGTGTTTCACTCACCCAATATCTTTATTCTTGAAGATCCTTTACTCTTCAATTCTACCAAAACTCCTTAGAGTAGGTTGCAAAAAGCTCATGTTACACTATGATTTAAATGACAACTGCATCTCATGTATTAACTTTTTCAAGTATGTTTTCTTTCAGTAAGGGTTGAGATCAATTAAAAAGAATAAAATCACACTTGTGAAATTGTGGGCACCAGCAAGTCAAACCAATTGTAGTCGCTGGTGTCTTTGCATAGCCTCTGAAATTGCGTCACATCTGGAGCCATCTCCGTCACCTACTTGTAAAGTCAGCTGTGGTCCCCTTTCTCCTACACTAACTACCATCATTATCACTCAAGCCTACCTGACATTTTCTTTATTTTTGTGCATTTATAGAGTGCCAGTGGGATGCTACACCCAAGGAAGCTGCTAAAAGTTGGTAAGTAGTGCCTGAATACAAATCTCCAACCCAGAGCTGCTAGAAATTATGTTTATGATTCAATAAATGGGCTTTTTTCACTATTCCCCAAACTGTGCCCCAGCATGACCCGAGTGGACTAATCCTGCTAGGGGTACTATTTTGAGATGTCATAAATCTAAGCTTCTGGCTCTTTCTAGTCATTAAACATCCCATGAAACTTTTCATAACACTAAGGGTTTTTAATCCCCAGCTTCTGGCCAAATTCCAACTGGAATAATTATATTCTGCTTACTGTACCTAAATTCTCATATGGAAATATGAGAGATGCTTACGGTTGTCTTGTATTATCTCCACAATTAAACTGTAATCGATAGAGTAGGCTGTGTAGTTTTTCACAGGGGAGGAGGCAAGTGCCGTACAATTCTCTCAGTTGTATTCCCAATCAAACCCAGTTCAGCCGTTCCATTTCTTTGGGGTCTTGGAAATAATTTGCAGGCTAAAATGCAGTTGGTAAGTGCTAAATTTTATGTTGTCTTAAGTCATAGGGAGTAGAACACAGGATTTCACCTTAAGAGTCTCTTTTCCAACAATAGGAAAATACAGCCTCTTTGCCTGAATTTCATTCTTATTCACATGGTTGTTTAGAAATTCAGTTTCAACTAAGAAACACACAAAATGTTACAGGCAACTTGAAGTCATTGGATTCTTCTGATTACATGAGAAGTGAAGAAGAATGAAAACCTGGTCTTCTAATGCGTCACCCACAGGAGGGGAGTTTCCAGGTTATTGTTAAAGAGGGAAAGAACACCAGTTTTTCAAAGGTCTGGTCACCTGACGTTCGAAAGATCAGTAAATTATCTCCTCGAGGAGTGTCTACAACCTGAAGGGCCTTTAAATGGGTTAAGGTTAGCCACTGCTCTTGCCTGCAGAGGGTCTAGCAGGCATCTAGTGCTGAGGTCAAAGGAGGGGATGGGGAACCAGAAACATGGGCACCAGGCCAGGGCAGCTGTGGAGGATGCTGGGAGGAAGGCTGTGTTAAAGGACTCAACTTGCCCCCATGAAACAGTAATGGGAAGGGCAGTGGAGCCAGGTGAGAGGTGTTTGCTCTCATTACTAGTCAAGTGGCCTGGCATCTCTTGGGGAAAATGGACAGATAACTAATCCTCTTCAGCCGGGGCTAGGGAAATGTTCTTTGCAAAACACCTACACTTGTTCTTGGGTTGTGGTTCCTATTTAAATGACTTCAGGAGTTTGATGAATCCAACCAGCTGTCCCAGGGGACACCTGCATCTGCGTGGTCCCACCAAGATGAAGCAGCCACACCCGTGGAAGAGGACCCCAGGACAAAACGTAATAGTCTCTATGGAACGTTTTTTTTAACTCTTCCATCAAGGACACAGAGCTCATATATCCAGCCTGCATTCCTACACCGCAGGTGGAGCCCGGGTTCTCTTTTAGGGACAGCATGAAACAGAAACTCTGGAGCCTCAAAATTTCGTTAATTGACAAATTCATTTTTCTCCTCCTTAATTGTGTTTTATGACTATCCAAATACCATTCCGGCATGACTAAACAGAAGTCCAAGTGGAAAAGATCTCCAAATACTGATTGAACAGATTTCCTTCTGGTCAATAGGACAGTAAATAGCATGTCTCACCAATTCAGATATAAGAGAGACTTGATCTAAACTAAGACAGCTTGGAAAAATCGAGCTACAAATCTTTAAAGAAACAGTATATATTTGGTATTTTAGTGTACATTTAATTCCAAAAATTTTCACCCCTTCACAAGAAAATATAACAAACTGGAAAACTATAAAAATGCATTTGGTGAAAGTCTTAGAGTCATATTCTCACTTCAGCTATTTCCACTTTTCCCCTCTCTTCAAATTTTGAAGCACTGTCTTTAAAACTGTTACACACCCAGAAGGGTTGGCAGAATTAGGACTGGAATAAAATAGGATCCGATTTGTAAAATCATCTTCATATATTTGAATAAGGTATGCTCCCCCCTCTCAAACTTATTCTGTAAAATGGCTCTTATAGCAGTTGTTAACACCATAGTGTGAATATGAGGCAATGTGCTATCTCTCTCAGTAATATTTGCATTTTGGATCTCATTTCTAATTGTGGAATGAAATAATCTGTTCCAGATAAAAGAATTTTAAGTTTCAGCCCAGAAATTATTTTTGAGCTCTACTTGATCACCTTTTTTGGGTAGCTTGAAGGGAAGACTCACAGAAAGTAGTTTTTCTTGAGAGAATATTCTCTTCCTGCCAATTTAGCTTTACGAAACTACATTGTTTTACATTATGTATGTTAATCAATGCACTTGGAGACTGCAGGGAGCTGGAAGGACTTAGAGCTGGAAGGACTTTAAAGTTTATCTAATCCAATCCCCTCACCCAGAGATTTTAAAATAATAAATCTACAGCTGTCTTTAAACTAATCTTTGATACAAACAACTCACTGTTTCATAATGGTCTTCCTTCAGATGAATCTCCATCAGTGGTGTGATTAGTACCTGTCTCTCGTGTCTGTGCCTTTGTATGTGGACAGGTCCATCTGCACAAGCCCAGAGACGCATCCCTGGAGGTGCTGCTGTAGGACCACTCACATGGATTCTGTGCTCTGACTTGTTTTCTCCAGGGAGGTGATCGATTAAAGCAATGCATGATCTCCAATCTCATCTCCTTATTGGCTGGTAGTAAACACGTGTGCAAAGGCAGTCTGGGGTCCGGGATCAAAATGTGACCCTCGGAAGAGAGAGATTGACAGGCCATATGGGGAGAAGCCCCTGACCTGGGGTACACTGGCACAGCGCTCTGGCCACGGAGCTCACCAGCCACACATACATACCAATAGGCACACACCCATCTTAAGACGAATTCACTTAACCATCAATGGCCCACTTTTCAGCAAATGAATGTTAACGCATTATCAAGTTTCCAAGCAATTATTCAAATCATTAGGATGTGCTAGGTCTCTCTTTCTCTGTTCCTAAAGAGTGTGTTGAGTTGTTGACTGGTGACGGGAATGAGTGACCTAAGAAGCAGGGTGGAATTTATTCTCATTGTGAATAACAGACTTCACGTCGGTCCTGGCATGATCTACAAGGCTTAACACACTAAAGCTAGAGATCACAAGTTACCCACGACGTGACGGAATTTGCTTTTTAATGAGTGCATTTCATCTAAACTCACGTTGTCATGTGGAGCCATGATGTCACCTAAATGTAGTTAAGCCTTAAAAGGTGCCATATTCTCCTCCTGAAATATTATTAGTATTTTACTAGGCTCCTGTATCCTGTAATAGAAGGCAAAGAGAGACTCCAGGTTTCCGCACTTCCCGTTTTCCATGATAGAAGTGAACTTAGCATGCTTTCAAGGAATGAGTACGATTGTATGATTATATAACAAAGGCAATTTTGTTCCGGGTTTTGAATGAAGGATTCAGAAAATAAAATGCAAACAATACAGAAATGTCTGAATCTTAACGAGCGTAAAATTGATCTGCTTTATGTTACATGTGCTGAGTAAAAATTCATCTTGAGGAAGTACACGGAAGAGCATCCCCGACTCTCAGTGAGGACACCAACGTCCCAGTCTTTTCGTTGTTGTTTTCAATTACTGTACACTTTCCCAAGAGGGAGGTATTAAACAATATAGCACACAATGTAGAAGGCAGTAGTTTGCCAGAAGTCAGAGAAGCCCACAGCCAGAATCTCGTGGGGTCTGTTCCAAAGCAGCTCTGAACAGGGCACTGTGCCATTTGAAGTGGGTAGGACAGCTCTAAGACCTTCCTTCAGCCTCGAGCCTGCAGAAGAGTGACCCAGATCTTCACTGTTCTAGATCTACTCAAGGGGAATCTTATGCCAACTAACCATTCTGGAGGGGAATTCCTGTGCACAACAAAATCCGCCGTGCTCCAAGTCGCCAGTGACAGCAGGAGTCATAATGTAGAACTTCCTGTGACCAGAGGGTCTAGCACACAACCTTACATGTAGTAAGTGCTTGACAAAATGTGTTTATTTAAGAATATTGCATGTTTAACAACTTGGGTGACATTATAACCCTCTTCATTCACTTTTATTTCAAATGCACCAAGAGCCCAGCAAGAGCTGATCTCTTGTTACTTAATTAAGTTTCTGAGTCTAGAAATTGAGTCATACAGCAAGCTTAGAAACAGAATACTGGGAGACAGATAAATTCAAAAGGTCTGAAAAAGATGGGCCATGGAAACTGAACAGCTTTTGAGGTCTCCTGAATTCCTTTGTATCAAAGAAGCTTCATTATTTATAACTATTTGATAAAAGATTATTCTACAGATCCAAAAAGAGTGATGTTTGGAGGAAACAGAGCAATACTACCACTCATTAATTCAGATAACTAAAACCTGACCACTATGCAAAATATGTTGGTTAATTTGTTTGCCTGGCCTAGTTGTAGCTGAAATTGTCTGAATCACAGTTCCCTGCGTGGAAAATAGCCTTAGGCTGTTTTGTGACTAAGGATGTCCACAGATTCAATCAGCAATGAAGACCATTGGCCAAGAAGGAACCAATCAATTTCTTTCTCCTAAATTTTTTCTAGGAGACGCATTCAGATGGTGGTCGTTGCTAGCCCTGCTGGATCATGAGTGGAGGCAGGACCAGCGGCCAGCTTGGGTCACACCCAGAAGAGCTAAGCTGAGAAATCCTCTCAAGTAAGAGCCCACCCCACTTCAAACAGAGGTTTTCATGACATCAAAATGCTTCGATGAGAAAAACACTCTCCATAGCTTCCAGTGTTCAATCCCAGAAATACAAAAACTTTTAAAAAAGAAAATCCTTCCAGCTAATGAAATGATAAAGGCCTTATAGGGGGAGAGATAAAGACAAGTTTTGAAATTCAGGGCCAAATTCAATCTAAAAATATTAAAAATCAAATTTACTTAGTGTTTCCCTTGAATAAACACATGAATGGATGGCATATGTTGACCATAGGGTGTGCCGGCAATAATGATAACACCAAAGAGAGTTAATTTCTAATTTTGTAGAAGTTATTTGGGTGTTTAATTTATTAGTACATGTCATCCGGCACTATAGTTTAACGGGCAACGAAAACTTCAGCGCCAAGATATTAGCCAAGAGGGTCTGGAATAGAAGTTAATAGACCCCCCTCTGGCTAAATTGGAGATAGTTGGCAGTGTCATTGAAATGTGCATGTGACTTTGCAGAAGTAACTCCAGTACCAGGCACTTACAAATGTGCAAAATTCCCCAAAACTTCTACACAGGAAAAATGTCTAAGGATAGCAATAGAAAACGATGTTTAAAACTAAAAGCAGCCTTGCAAGTAATTACATGCCCACTTACTCAGGGTGATAAATTACACTTGCTCATGCCTTTTATATTTCTTCTATGACTTATGAGATGATTATAGGTAATCTTTTTCTTTCCATTGATACTAGTAAAGTTGAGTCCAGACTGTCCACGTCAGTCTGGAATAAAACAACTTTGATTGTGTTCTGGAGCCAAAACAGGTGGCGAGAGAATGTAGCAGCTAAGACTAGTCTGAAAAATAAGGAGGGGAGGTTGGGCGGGTGGAGTAGAGAATTACTGAAGACCGGTTCATGCCACTGGTAGCACAGCTGTGTGAAATAAATCTCAAATATGATCAAAATTGCAATTGACAACCTGAAGACAAGTGGAGGTTCCAAGAGACAGACAGCTCATTGAGAAAGCTTGGCACCCACTCATTTAGCCAGAGCATCATGCAAGGAAAATAGAATGCAGATGGGGTGAAAAGCAATGGAGACGTGGTAAGAGAAGGGATTGTAAACATCAGGTCCATCAGGTGAACTTCAAGGCACGGTGGGGGGCATGAGGCTGTGTCTGATGGGTTCAGAACTGATCTTCTGGGAATGAATCAAGCAAGGTTCCCAACATCCTCAGCATAAACATGACTTTCCCCTGTAGCCACGCAATTCACGAGCCAATGACCTTCTTTTCATTACTTTCCCAGGTAAATTGCTATTTGCTCCAAGACTACCCTTTAACCTAGTCCTCTCAGTCCAAAGGTCTTTGGTGACCATGTGCTCTTTCCTAGTGACCATGATGCAATCAGCCTTCCAAGCAAAAGATCATTTTTCACAAATCATGCAGATATGAATTCTGTTGATATTTCTCTCACAATTCACCATTATTTTTGGAGGAGGGAGTCTCCTCATTGCTAGGACCTCTACCTTAGTCATACCTTGATTTTGTCTAGCTTTGGGCGGCAAAACCATATCTCCAGTGTCTATTATTTTTAACGTAAAGTTATTGCAATGACTTTGCAAGAGTTTGCTTTTTTTTCCTTTTAGAATCTTAAAATTTAAAGCGTTTGTGGACAGCTCGAGCAACTTCCCTCTCCTGTAAGAAATCTTGATCAATAAGACTCAATCTTATTGTCCATTGTGGGAAAGGTCCTGCTAGAAAGATCCTTTATAATATTGATTCATGAATAGTTCTATTTTTCTGTACTTTTATTGTTAAAGAAGCACACAGAGCATCTGTTCTTCATGACAGTGTTACACTGATGTAAAGATGGTAGTCATTTCTTTAATTGATCTTCTCTTCTACAGGTTAAGTTATCCTGGACCCTTTTCTCATTTAACTTACAAGATAATTTCTATAATCTTCACCATCCTAGCCATCCTCTTCTGCACACAATTCTTTCTGCCAATGCTCCTCTTCAGGTGTGGCTCCCAGGCACAATATCCTGGGATAGTCCAAGCAATACTGAGAACCAGGGGACTGTAATGTCACTCAAACTAGATACTTTGTTAAATCTATGCAAGCTAAGACCTTGCTGGCTTTTTAACAGCTACATTATACTCTTGGCTCATAGGGAGTATGTCATCAACTAAAACCTACCCCTTTTTTTCTACATGATCAATACTTTTTATTTTTCATCTTCTGAAGATAGCCGTGTAGATAAAAAAGGATTATGACTGAATATTCAAATATGACCCAAAATGCAAAATCAATAGATGAACCCATGCTGAACCCCAAAATTGAATGAATGGCAGTCATCCTTTACTAAAGAAAGCTAGACATCATTTGTTTGACTTACTTCCATCTCACTGGAGCAAGGCTAGTCCAGGGGTTGGGAGAGAAGGAACATGGAGTGAACACATTGCAGGTGGTGGGGATGTATCTGACAAATGGCAAGATCGCCAGTTGGAGAGAGAGAATTAAAATCATAAGGATTAGTAGGAAATATCTAGAACCATAAACTTGCACAAAATCACGGGGGGGGGTCTTAAAAAACATAAAAAAATACTTTGTCCTTATTTAGTGGGCATTGGGAAGAATTTAATATTTGAGCATGTCAGTGGCATATGATAAACAGTTAATATTCATATAGTAAACAGTTTTAATAAAATAATTCTTGCTGATATCATCTCATTTAATTAGAACCCTGCTCTGGAGAGAGTGGTCCAATGGTGACAGGAAAGATGGAGTCAGAACAGATACAGGAAGAATCCAGAGCAAGCCATCTGAGCTGATGTGATTTTCAACAAAGACTTTCACCAGAATAGTCATGGCTAGCATAAAGAAAAAGAAAGCCAAGATACGACTGACAATGAAGTAGCTGGATATGGTGACTGGATGTGGGAAGCAACAAAGTAAAAGAAATCAGTCATGACCACACAATTTTAATCATAATAATTAGGAGAATGGTAGTTCTGTTAACAACAATAGAGGGAAAAAACAGCAAGAGAAGCTGAGACATTTCTGTGGTGTAGGAAACTGATGTTTTGGGATATTATTAATGTGACTGTGTCTCTGGGACATCTAGATTAAAAGGTCCCAGTGCAGAGCTGTAAGCGTATGTGTGGGAATTGGAGTCCTACTGACATTAAAGATATTGAAGACATGGAATATCTAGATGAAGTTTTAGAAATAAATGAGAATTTCAAAGGAGAAATAGTAAAAAAGAGGAGCAGAGGGTATTAAGAAAAATTGGCAAAAGAAATAAGAGAACCTGATGGTGCAGCAAGAGAGGAAGGGAAGTCCTATTGAGTTGTCATCTTTTAAAGGCGATGCAGGAGGGAAATGAGGCTGAGTATGTGAATCAGCAGGGGGGCTGGATGCTGCAGAGAGTCTGAAAATGACACAGCTTCTAGGACAGGCCCCGGTGTGGTCCAGCTAAGCACACTGCGCAGGCTCTCCAGAAGAAGCTGGAATCTGCCATTTGACTTCTCCCAGCACGAGGAGGACAGGCCCATATACTGGAGCTGGAAGGAAACTTACTGGAGACACAGGACACTGGTCGGGTTCAGAGAGGCAGTTAGCATTATGCAGAATTAAGTGTACTGCTGAAGAGTCTAAGGAGAAGTGATACTGAGACATTGGAGTCACATGCTGGGTAGCCATCTACCAGGGGTTAGGAGACTCTTTGTCAGTAGCATGTAATGCAAGGGATTCTGCTCCCTGGGGGACAGTGGCCATAACAAGGCAGGGTCCAGATACTAGAGGACGTAGGATTCTAGGCAAACTCTAAAACACAGACGCTAGGACAAGAAGGAAAAAAAAAGAGACAGAAATTAGGCAATTAGTATTAGAATTTTGCAAGTCAAGTCTAAAAGAACAGCAAGAATGACTAGCTGTTTAGAGTCAGAGCATTGGGCTGGAGATTCGGAAACTTCCGCCTGAGGTTACAGTGGTTTCTGGAATCTGGGGCAATTTCAAACCTGCAGGGGCTTCCAGTGGCCACGCTATGAAGACCTTTCAATTTCAGAGAATGAAATTTGACTATGAGAATGCATAAGAATGTCTTGAGGAATAATAGCTTCAACCAGGATATGAATGGTAGCTCGTGTGAAAGGCAAGTAGCAAGGCATCAATTAATGAGTGAGTAAGAAAGGATGTTGTGCATGGAGACAGCTAACTGATGGACCTTTGCACCAAAAGAGAGAAAGAGGGAGAGAGAGAGACAGACAGACAGAGGTAGTAAGGTCCAGAGAAACTTTTCTTTTGTATCTCTAGGTGATGGAAATAAAAACATCTGTAAGCAGATAAAAGGAGCCAATGGAAAGAGGAACCATTCATAAACTTATAGGATCAAAAAGCAGGAGAGAAGGCTGTCCGGCACACAAAGAGTGGATGTGCCAACAGCACATTTGAAGTTGCAGCCTCTCAGAAGGGGCCCAGGGCAGTGAGAGCACTGGTCTAAGAGTCCAAAGGCCCGCATGTCAGTCCTGAGTCTGCCCCCAGTCCACCATCCAAACCTGGACCAGTGCTGCTTCTCTCTGAGCCCCGTTTACTCAGGAATGAGGGAGGTGGCCTGGATCCTTCAAGCTCATAACTGATCAGGAACAGGCGGGACACAGAGATGTGGAGAAGGACAAAGGGAAGGGAAGCTCTGAGCAGCCTCAGCATTCTCAGGAAACCAGGAAGCAGCATAACCTGATGATGGTGATGGGGGAGGGCATTGCACAGGGTACAGGAAGAGAATGAGAATCGGCTGCGGGGCTGCCAGGGGCCAGCAAGGCCGGGAGAGGCTGCTCAGCACAGCGGCTGAAACGTTGGCCATCAGGCCAGCTCTGAATTCTGGCTCAGCCACTTCTAGGTTATGAGAGCTCAGACCAACTGCTTAGTCCCTCTAAACCGACTTTCCCTTGGTGAAATGAGGCTACTTGTTCCCTTATGATTAGTATAAGGAAGTAAGGAATTAATGAAGGAATTCAATAAGATAACATACCATACGTGGTGTAGTACCCATTATATTGCCAAGCCTTTGTGTTCAAACAAGCTCAATACAGTTGAAATAAATACGAGGATGCAGCTGAAGGTGCATGAGAGAAACTCACAGTGACCTCCAACCACGAGAGTTTCATAACTTTGCCTTGTACTGTCCTCTTGAAGTGAGAGTACTTAGAGCAGTTAGTGAATAGGATTCATTGAAAGGTGGAAGCAGAGGAGGCAGTTAGGGCTTTTGGAGGGCAGATGGACGTGTGACCAAAGGACTGATCAACAGGCAGAGAAGGAAAAGGGAAGGACCATTTGACCGGGAAACCAAGGAGGAAGTTCACAATTCAAGGGGCCAAAGGCCTCAGGAGGGGTGAGTCTCCAGTTTAAAAGACCACAGGAAGCCTGAACTTTGGAAGATGTGGTCGAAAAAGAAACACAAAGGGTAAAGAATCAGAAGGGGTTGTAGGGAGAAGTCAAAAAAAAAAAAAAAAAAAGACTAGACAAAGGAAAATGCAAAGAAAATTTCTGGAATGATAGATGATTTAAAAAAAAACTCTTTTTCTGGCCAATAGATTTTCTTGTATGATGTTTCATACTTTTAAAATATTCTCATTAATACTTTAAAAATATTCTACAACCTATAATGTATTATTAGTTAAATCAAAATACTGAATCAAGATGAAGTAGTAAAAAAACACAAACAGAGGCATTAGAGAGGAAGTGGCTTGGCCCCAGGAGTCTACCTTTTGAAGAGGAGGGAAAGCAAGTTCTGCGGAGACACAGAGGCCCTTACCCGGTACTGGGCGTGTTTGCCTTCTTCATGAATTTGAAGAGGCGCTCACAAGTATTTTTAGTGCTGGTGATAGGATAACCATATAACCAAGCCTGGTGCAAACCACCTCTAGGTTCATTAGCAAATGCCTTAATTATCATAACTTACAGAGCACTTACTCAAGCGCCAGCCACCACTCAACACTATTTTATTTAATCCCCACCATAAGACCCTAGGAGAAAGGGACTGTGATTTTGCACATTTTACAGATGAACCGAAGCACAGAGATACAGCGTCACTTGCCTGAAGTCACTGAGCCAGGCACTGGCAGAGCCAAGATTGACGTCCCAGCACATGCGTTTAACTGTCAGATTATAGAGAAACTGCAAAGTAGAGGCAAATTCTCTGCAAATAGTTTTATGTTCTTCATTCAAAAGAAAATGCATGAATCATAATTTTTTCTCTTAACAGCTCCCTTTGTGCAATTCCACAACCCATCTTTCTTTGCATAACTTCCGATACTCACTTGTGGTTTTAGAATCTTCTCTGGAAGAATGTATTTGGGGGTCCAAGGAGGACAAATTAAAATAAAATAGTAACTTCAAACTGTTGAACAAAGTTGTCCAAAATCTCAGTCTTTCAAGATAGCAAATTTTGACAAACTTAACAATAAAGTCCTAAAAATGTAATTGTGGCTCGGTAACACTATTAAATATGTATACTGTGGTCTTTTTGACAATTGCATTAATCCCTTTACAAAGCCTTCAGAAGTTCCGTCACAGAAGCATGGATGCTGTTTTGATCTATTTATTACTCTTAAGCGTTCAGAGAACTGTCCTTATTTTCTAATTAACACTTTTAAAGATAAAAAGCCATGTATTAAGTCAATCTGAATGATGGTTGTTTGTGAATCCCACAAGATAAGGCAATTTGCATGTTCACTTTGTACTTACAAACCAAATCTGCACATCTCCAAAGCAGCCCCTTATAATGTAAACCTTTTGTGAGTATTTGTAACTTGAAAGAAAGTTTGGCCTACTACAGAAGCAGTGCCAATTATCTAAAGGGCTTCGTTACCGAACATGATTAAGACACAAAGATGATGGGTGGTTATTTCATATTGTTTGCTATGGAATTTGAGGAAACAACATTTCAAACATCTAGGATTATGGATTATTCCCTTTTTATGGGGAATGAAAACAACTCATTTCCCTCAACGGTTAACCGCGTTCGAAAGTAGCCAGTTGCCACTCACTTGGGGTAAAATCCCTTTGATATGAATTAAATTGCTTGCTGATGAAATGCACCTTTCAGCGACCTGTTGGAGTTTCAGCTGATGCCGTAGCATACTTCGTGATGTGAATTCCAGCATCAGTGCTAAATCACAGTGGTGATTTACTAGCAGATTTTCAGTCCTGAAGAGTCAGCACTGGAAGATGTTTACCAAATTAGACTTTCACGAACAATAGCTGCTCTCATTAAACAGCGGCCTTTGTTGCCGGCACAGGCTATGGTTTCCACATGGTTATCGTGCGGTGTGTTCACACTCGGGGCTCTCATCAGATAGGGTTTCTTTGCTTTTGCAGGATCTGTCTTCATTGAGCTTTACGTGCTCAATCAACTTTGAAACCATGTGTAAAAGCCCCAGTCTTCACAATTCCAAAAAGGATCCTTTATCTTTTCTAAACAGTTCAACCTGTGCTTTCCCTTTGCCAAATAAGTCAGGAAACCAGAAAGATCGTGTTGGCTAGTGAAAATGATATCATATTTTTCTTTTTTTCCTAAGGAAAATAAAAACTAATGCCCTACATCGGTCGACCTCTCTTGAATGGCTCTGTGAGAAAATAAGATACGAAGAAAACTATTGGGGCACTGGGTTCTGAAATGGTGAGAATATAATGCTGACTTTTCCTAGGAAAAAGCAGGGGATGTTTTTCTTTATTCCACAAGTATTTATTGACTGTCCACCTGTATCAGGTGTTGCTATACTATTATAGGCACTGTAGATAAAATTGTAAACATAAAATCCTTGTCTTCATGGGGCTTACTTTCTACAAAAAAGACAAGCATTAAACAAATAACTCAATAAATATATAAAATGTCAGCTCAGAATTCCTATAGCTGCTAGATATGTCCATTAAAATTCAAATGCTTTAAACCTCAGCAAGAGTGAAGAAACCAAGGCTTGCTTATCTCAAGAGCAATCGGAACTTACTTTAACAAGAAGGAGCTTCTTTTATAATACACCCTTATATAGCAACTGCTCCTTAGGAGCCCAGGCACACAGATTTCATATTTTAGGTTCATTTATAAATTCTACCTAATCATCATAGCACTTTCCAGCACTTTATATTCTGAATCAATACTGGAAAGATCAGAGGGCACATCATTGCTGACTATTCCGGGCAAGTTTAGTTGTGATCCGGTCCATAGCAAAAGCAACTATACAGTCTCTTTTGAGGTCTCATCTATCACTATTGTTAGATGACTAACAAAATTATATCTTTTTCTTTACTATGTCATGATTATAATGAGACTAAATATGGACAAATAAAACATATTAGCAAGTCAAATCCTAAAGCAGTGGATCTCAGCCTTTGGCTTTTTTTTCCCCTGAAAAAACATGTGGCAAATGATATTCACACGTGGAACATCGTTTCATGGACGTTTAAGGATTGATACGGTTCCAGAGACATTAGTTAAATGTACACCTTCCCATTCACTCAAGAATGCAAACGGGACGATCAGTGAGGGAAAATGAAATTATTATAGGAATAGCTCTGAATCCTCCACTCTGATTTATTTTTCAGTAAGTCAGTTGAGAACAATTATTAACCACAAACTATTGGTGAATCGTCTCCCAAAGCATCACAACAAGTGTGCGCGCCACAATGGTGACTTTAGAGCTCCTGGCCCAGATAGACTAAATTCTTCGGAAGCTAGGTAATCGGATGTGACATGAATTTTTAGAAATTCATCATGTAGCTAAATACCAATAACCAAAGCCAACCAGTGCCATAATTTAAGCACTTAATTTGCTTTATTACTGTCATTTTCTCCTACCTGGCTTCCTTTCTCTCTTCTGTATGAAGAGCTTGATGGTAGAGGGGGGCCAGGGAGCTGGTTAGCCCTCCCTAGAGCAGGTACTTCCCTTCCCTGGCAGGCTTCATGTCATTCAGACCACCAGTGACAAGGTGTTGATATGTGGAAGTAGTTACCTCAGGCTGGCTGTTCCTGCAGCCGGGCTGGGAGCAGTCACTTCAAGGGAAAGCTCTGAAGCCCCTGCCAGCCCCTCTGGTCCACAGATGTCTCAGGAGGCAGCCCCAGCCTTTCTCGGTTGCAGCGTGGGATTTGCAAATGGTCAGCGCACCGGCGTTGTAACTGACTTTAAGGTGGACTTCCACAAAAGGTAAGATACTTTTTGGCTTCAGAAAAGTGTTTTTTAATATTGGTTACACTCCAAAAAAAAAAAAACTTTTAGAGAGGAATTCCTTCCTTTTCGATTCAAGTGGGAACATTTTGTTCTTTCTGTGAATGAATCCTTTGCTTACTTTGGGGTAAATGTGGTTGTACATGTCCTAAGTTTAACTATAAATCCTTCTGAAAATGCAAACTGAAAGCACACTTTCCTTCTCATTAAATTCCGTTTTACCAAAAGAAAGATCCAAGTGTAACTGTAACAGGATCTAAGCAGAGCTGTAAACCAGAAGTCCAGGACTGCCTTGTAAACAGTACAACACAATAGCACTGGGGAGGGTCTGTCTCTCCAGTCTGACTCAATAAGAAATTGCCATGTGATGGTGAATCTATATACATTAGGTTAGTTGCTTAAACCTGAATAGCGTGACTGCGTAGTCTTGTGGGAGTTTTTTTTTTTTAATTGTCATGAGACCAGAAACATGTTCGATAGAAAATGAAATCATTGGATACGATTTCTATAGATAATGTGACTGCTCTTCAATAGACAGCATTGTTGGAGTTTTATTTTTGCACATTTTACTGAAAAAATGAAAGCTTTCTAGAACTGGGTGCCCATGGATACTAAGAAAAGCCTCGGCTTAAAGGCCAAATTTTCAAATTTAACAAGGGGAAAGGAAGTATGAGAGAAGAAAAAAGGGAGAACGAAAAGAAAAGAAGAGAAAATAAGACATAAACTGGAGAGAAGCAAAAACCGAACAAGAAGAGAAGGCAGGATGGGAGGGAGAGAGAACGCAGGGAGGAGCAGGAGGAAATACAGACGTTAGGTGCATGGACAGCACAGTGCCTGAAACACACAACTTTCAGAGTGGATCAGCAACATGCTAGAGAGAGAGCTCAGGTGTTTGTGTAATTGTGATGCACTGGGAAAATGCACACTGTTAAGTGAGCCTCAAATTCTCACTTCTACCTGCGTGATAAAGAAACCCACTGTTAGTCTGCTGGGCTATCATCAAAAAGATGCCAAAACGAGGGCATGAAATGGAAGACTTGAGAGCCTTCCATCACGTATGCCTCTAGTATTGAATTAGAATTTGTACATTTATATCTTATATACTATTAATAGGGCATGTTGGTTGTAGGTTTGGATTGAATAATTTCTAGAGCATACCACTACTTTTTGAGAAAATTACTTTTAAAACATGATAAGGATTCAGTGTTAGTTTTTTCCCTAGAGAAATAGTTGAAAGGTTAAATATTCAGATCCAGTTCACCATCCTAGTGATTAGAAGTCAGCAAAATCCTGAGATAACGATGCAGAACTTTAAAGAGGGAACCCACTTGCATGAAGGCTGGGATACAGGTCTTGGAAAGAAAAGCCTAGGATCCTGCAAAAGACATAAAACTAAAGAAGATATCTGATACCCTTTTACCATGCAGATGTAAAACAACAAACCCTACAGCCGTGTTTCAGATTAACTATATTACAGGAGCCTTTGCATCATGAAATTACTACTTACAAAAGGACACGCTGTATCTGAATGTCTGCAAGAGAAAATCATCCTATTAATTATAAACTTACTCTGGACTGAAAATCTTTGGTTCCACTGTAACTGTTTTTGTTAATGGAGAAAGCATTAGAGAAACTTTTCCCTCTCCATAATATTAGTTTATACTCACCACATGGTTAGAAATTAAGATTTCTAAGATCTTTGCCTAACACGTATACACGTTTCTATTGCTACAAGTATAAATTATTTCTTCTTTTGGATCTCCACTCATCAGTCTTGAAGTGGAGAAAATATAGAAAATGTATGTATTATGGGTTTGCTTGTCTGCACTCTATTATAAAGCAATCCTTGCCCACATTTAAAGATGTATTTAGAGCGAATTTAGATATAAACAGATTCATATGCACCCACATACATAAAGGAAGAAAGGAAAAAGGAGGAAATGTCATGAGATTTTCTTTCTAATTTTTTTCTACGAAGCACCACTTCTTACACGTATGGTGTTCAGAGCATTCTTTCTGAAATAGGTGTTTGTTCTCTCTTACCAGTGTAAGAGCAAATGATGCTGCGTTTAGAGTATTTGTGAATTTTTTCTTGGTGTTTGTTCCTGCTTAACCACCGAGTTACAGTAGTGACAACATGTTGGCTGCTCTCACTGTCCAAACACAGTGAAGTCCAAATGCTCAAACGAAGCATACCTTTGAGACCAAGGTGACTGCTGTTTTATGAGGGGGACCCTGTCCAGGCTTCAGGGGTGGAAAGGAGGATGAAGAGGAAGGGATCCTTTACTTTTTTCAGTCTGGTTTGTTTAATACATCTTTGCATGGTTTATTCACTTCTCACTTTGAAATGCACGTGTGAATCCTCTGAGGGCTAAGTGGTGCCATTACTCTTTTGTGGTAAGTTACTGTTACGCATTTATACAAGTTTGGCCAAAAATTCCCCATTATGCCTTCTTCACTAAATAACAACAAACTGCGAGGGTTAGTTCTGCATCACTACTTCAATTTCCTCATGAAAAATTGGCCTTCTTTCTTTTTGGTTTGTGAGCGCCCAGGCCAATATCACTCAAGTCTTATACAACAAGGGGAAAGAAAGGCGACTTGAGCAGTCATCTGGCTTCACCTGTTAGTCTGGATACCATTCTGATCTGTAGAACTCAGACTACAGGCATCACTTCCTTGCGTCACTGTAAATGGCAGAATGAGGCAACTGAATATGTCCATCTCCTGGTTCTAGCTGCTTGCCAAATCTGCTCTGAGATTTAGCCAAACATCCTCACCAGCCTATAGAATGACATGCGGCCTTGCTAAGACAATCCTTACTCTCCCTCTGAGACTTAACTCTCTTTGACCTGTGCAGAAATCACAGCTGGCTAATGTACACAGCAAGTATTTCTCTTTGCATGTCAAAGACTGCTGTGTTCCCCGTTGCTTCTGTGAAGGGCATCAGTACACTAGCATCCCAAGGACTTCCCCGGGGAGGGTTACAAAAGCATGGCCACGGCCAGCGCCATGCCCTAATCCTGAATGGGAGTGTCATATATCTCGAACAGGTGCTGGGACCAAAGACCGAGACCAGCTATAACTCTATCGGCGTTTTGCATGAGATAATAAGAATTTTAGGCAGGTTTGATGGCAATGTTGAGATTCACTGAATTGACAAATGTCGAAGACGTGGGGAAAGTAACTGAGTGGTTTCCACGTTGATCTGTCATCAGTGGAGCTGTAGATCAGATGGCGACGTGATCATTTTTAGCGCAGCCCTTGTCGTCCTCCGCTCAGACGCACCAAATGAAGCGCCCATTTGCTGACGAGAAATTCACAGTTGAGGTCGACTGATGATGCAGTGCAAAGAAGCCTGTTCTGTTCCTCTGCTCACGGATAAGCCATGCCAACCCTCACCTTTAAATAGCTCAGTATTTAATTATGTGATATTTAGAAATAAATTTCAGTCGCAGCTCACTAATAACTTGTTCACCCCTAAGAGAGAGGAAAAAAAGATTTAGCAATCAGTAACTCTCAAAAAAAAAAAAAAAAAAAGGACAACTCAGTACCAGGTTGCAATGTAACGTACAGCCTAAATGAAGGGAAAATCATCGTAAATTAAAATCATTATAACATAAATACACTAAACATTTTTAAAAGGTGATACTACTTTTCTGTTTTAGCATAAAACCTTAGGAAGTAATGGCTTAACTTAAGCAAACAGGGAAAAAAATTGAACCCTAAGAAGGTACAGTAGCTACTTTCTTGAAAACAAAACAATCTTTTCGTTCCTGCCATTTGTCTGAATTCTTCCTCCGGGCAAGCTGGACAGCTGCACTAGTGGTTTTTTAGTCATGGGTTGTAAGCCCCACCTGGCTAGATTTGTTTAGCAGACAGCTGGCAGAATTAAATAAAAAGAATGGGACACAAAATGCTTCCCCCCAAAAAGCTGAGAGAATACTTTTTGGATGTTTTAGCCTTTTGGAGGTTTGCAGCTTTCTGTTTTTTTTCTTGCAATATTCGTGTACATGAATATATCTCATAGATATTTTCCCTCAGTGATAACACCCTGGCTGAGGTCAAAATGCTGCATGAATGTAAACATCAAGTAAGCATATCTTTAACAACTTTTTTTTTTAATTTAAAAAGACCAATTTGCAGTTTATCAGTCCCCCAGAATAACATCAGTTTTAAATTAGCATTTTTAAAAATTTTCTACATTTTCTTTGTTATTTTTAAAAGCCAATAAAATATGTTTTCTTCATCTGGAATGTTCTTTCTAGCTTTCAGATAAGAAGGGGTCTAACTTGTGGGAATGGCATCCTTCTGCATCTGTTTCTCTCACAAACCTATCAAATATCTAATTTTTGGCATGACTGCTGGCTCCGACAGGGGGATGACATAAACCAGCTTTGTGGTTACATGTTTCACTTTTAATCTCATGGAAATAAAAATCAGCACTGAAATGTCCCTCTACATGTGACAATTTGGGACTCTTTTCCAAAAGCCCAGGCAGAGGGGCGTTAACCTGGTTAAGCTTAACACACAGCATATGCAGAAGTATCATGCATCTTTATGCTAAAAGGCATCGGGCAACCCTGCCTCTCATGGAGCTTGGTTCCCATCAGAAGCATGAACTACAAACAGCGGGAACCGAAAAGACTCAGTGGCAGCAAGTTACCAGAGAACTACCGAAAACGCGAACCAGAATCGGGAAATGAAGTAGCTCACTTGGATAACCACACATCTTTCTGTGTGTTTTGTCTCTTTCCATAAATGCGGCAGGACTAGTGGAATATTTCAACCATCATGGGTTTGCTACTTAGCACGGGGAGAATCCAGCTTTTCCCTAAACACAGTAAATATAGTATGGAAGGCTCAAAAAAACCAAAATGGTTTGGACATGATCCTGATTGGAGAAACTCCATGAAAATAGATTCCAACTGCTTATAAATGAGCAAGGGGGAGGGGGTGTATGCTGGTTTTAAAGACATCATCTCAGAGAGACATTAATGCCGATAGTCCGCTTGCACCTATAGGATGACAATGATCCGCTGATACACCAAACGTAAAACCACTCAGAGGTTCAAATCTATTTATGCAGCACATGAAAATGTCCTGAACATGAAGGACCAGGCTCAGAAACAAACTCTAAATCATTACCTAATACTTGCTTTCCAGAGCAAAAGCCTGGCTTGGCCCCTCTCCACCCAGCCTATATGTCTCTCTGTGCGACGTAGACTTTGCGGAGCCAGGCACGATCTGTTCAGTGCAGAGGCCTGATGCTCCCTAAGCACTGATATCGATATCATACATTTCTAATGCAAGGGAGGTCTGGGCAGGCTTAATCCCCCGGGCACAAGGAAACTGAGCGTGCTCTGTAGGGAGGCTGCTGGCAAAGAGCAAAAGACAGTGTTACTGTATGTGCTTTCAGATGGCTAGCAAAATGGGTCCCATCAAAGACTAAGGAAACAGGCATGGTGAGAAGGGAGGAGTGAGGTCACTCTAGGCTTCTGCCTGACCCTTAAAGACAATCCCATCTTGGCTGTCATCTGACAGTGTTCTATTTAGTTTGATAGATACAATTACATCTATCTAGCCAGATAATTGCAGTGCTGTGCATCCTCCGTGTATCAGTGGCTTAGCAGAATTAAAAGCTATAAAATCCTTTTGTGCGTGCTAGGGGGATTTCCTTTTCTTCCCTAACACAGATTTCCTCTTGCCCTCCCCCCCTTCTCAAGAGAAAGAAAAGGGAAAGGATCCCCTGTAAATTATAGATTCTGGTTCTGAATTATTTCCTACACATTGCATAGGAATCTATCAAGTCTGTCCTGGATCAACTTGCATCTCCACTAACTTTTTAACTACAGAAAATTGGTTCTTGTTTACTTCTCTCAGTAAGGAGAATCATGATGAATTTTAATAGGATAACCCCCTACTGTTAGAAAAATCTCCCTCCTTTGGCTATGGGAGCTTTGAAATTCTTAAATCAGAAATAAGCCTGTATTTTTTTTTAATATTTTTAGACAAAAATAGAAGATCTCTACAAGTTTCAAGCTCAGCCTTAATAATTGCTCAACAGCCGTATTTTTCCTGATTTCATCCCCCCAATGAGCAGTACATTATTCTGATACTTTGTTAAGAGACCCTTTAATTGCAAATTGACCTTCAATTTTTAACAGAATCACCCACCACCAGCAATATTTCATTTCTGGATGAAAATTAATACTGCCCCTTACTATTTTAGCTCTCACAGACATGGAATTGGGGGTGATGCAGACTGCTTAGTAAAATGAATTTCCTGGGAGGGGAAAAAAAGAGTAGTTCTCTAAATGTTTATTCTGTTCATTGAAATCTCTGAGAGAAAGAGTTTATAATTTGAGATAGAGGTAAACATATTGCTATGGGAATACCACAGTTTAGATCCCATAATTATTATTCAAGATATCATAATATCTCACATTTAGCAGCAAAAAATGTACTGTATTATTTTCTGGTCAAAAGATATTACTTGAGAAGATTTTTTTTTAATTTCTAGAGTTAAATTTATAATATAACAGAAGATTACTAATTTCTTCCAACACCTAGAGTTTCAAGTCACAAATTTTACTAATCGATTAAATGTGTGTTTTCTGCACTCAAGAACCCAAAGAAACCTGCAGATTCTGTATATTTGCCCAAGGATCACTTTCCTGGTGATGAAATGTAACCAGCTTCTTTGTGATCGCTGGGTGCCAGGAACAGTGTACTGCAATGTGTAGAGGGGGGAATGAAGTCTAGCTCATCTGAAGGAGACTAGAGGGGAATTTTACATGAGCAGAATGCAATTATCCTAGTTGGACTCGTTCCAGGACACCAAAAGCGAACTCTAAAGGTGGGCAAATTGAAAAGCATTGCTTCTCAATTGCAGGACGAGCAACCACATTGCTGACAAGACTGGTGCTTGTTCTGTTTGTTTGTCTTCACTATGCAAACACTGCTGGCCAAGTGCTGGCCGCTGTCATAGGAAATGGAGAGTGTAGACTATCTGACCAGAATTGGGGGCATCAGATCTACTAACAGGCACCCTGCACTCTTCAGCAATCTAAAAAGTGAAAGGAGGTATTTTTAGAATCTCTTTCAAGATAGGATGCATTTGTTGACAGATATTCAGGGGATGCATTTGTTGACCAGATATTCAGGAAGACTGCTTCCCAGCCCCTCTTGCATCTAAGTAGGACCACGTGACTGGGTTCTGGCCAGTGGAACACGGGCATAATTACATTCTCCACTGCTTGCCAGGCCATAAAACATCACACTTGCGCTCTCTTTCTCCCTCTCACTCTCTCTCTCTCTCACACACACCAACACACACACACACTTATTCATATGGAAGTGAATTACCAGAAGTGATGGTGGATTAAAGGTGTTCAAATCCCTGAGTCCCCAGGTCCCAGCTTTGAGAACAGCTGCCTGGAAGAGTCACTCAAGCTACATCAGACTATGCCATGAACAAGAGAGAAACTGTTATTGTGCTAAGATTTGGGAGTTTTTGTGACAGCAACTAGAGATATCTTGACTAATCTAATATCCATGGCATACATGGAATTCCTTTGAATTCCAGAACTGAGAAAGTTGAAAAGTCACTCCATAAAGCAAGGAAGTGATCAGATGTACATCTTTCATTATTTGCCCATGAGAGTGCAGAATTTATACCAGTGTTTTGAGGGGGAGGATAGGCAAAATATATTAAGCAGTAAGAACTTGACATAATTCTTACGATTTGACCTAGTAATTCCACTGTTAAAATCTATTCTTGAGGAAAAATCAAAATTAGTGGCCAATATTTTTGTTCCTCAGAACACTGGTTGTGATATAAACATATTATATAGTATTAATGTCAACAAAAAAAGTGTTAGTTAATAAGCTTTGGTTACACCTCGATTAGGAAATATGAAGAAGTCAATAATTGTACATCCAGTGAACATTTTAGCCAGTGATTTATTCAATAAGCTAATGTTTAATGAGCACCTATTATGTGCTAGGACTTATCCTAGATGCTGAGGACATAACAAGGAACAGCGCCCCAAAAGTGCCCTGCTCTTATGATGTGAGTATTTTTGGTGGGTAAGACAAACAGCAAACTATCAATCAATTATCAATCAATGAATCAAAATGTAAAATAACTGACATGAGTAACAAACTGGGAAAATATTCTACTGAGAGTTTTTAAGTAAAAAACTCAAACATGCAGGAACTATGTAAAGAGCATACACACAGGCACACTGACACACACATACAGACTTTTAGAAAAAGTAGTCTAGAGAGAAAAATAGTAAAATTCTAACACATGCATATGCAATTTTTCTAATCATGAGCAACTTAAAGTCCATGACACATATAAATTAGTTGCATGGCTGCTGTATGAACTTGAAAAATTATGTGTAAACAGCACTGGTGTGGGGGGATCCATTTACATAGAGTACAAATGTGATCGGGCAGCCAACCAGCAGCCACTTCTCAAAACGATTTTATTGTTACCAGGCAGGTCACACTCTGCAAAGTGATTTAAATTATTTAAAAGAAAACACTCTCTCCTTTCAAAAAATTTCTTGAGGAGAAAAGAAAGGGCAATGGGTTTGGATAGAAACTGGCAGCTCGTGCTGAGAACGGCAGTAGAAAGGAAGCTGCGTGTCTAGAACAGTAGCGAGTGATGTTGCTTGTAGAAACTGGGGGTCTGATGAACAGGTTCATGTTTCCCTACCCAGGAAGTAACGCCAAGCAATTCATTAAACTTTTTCAGCTTATACTCCAGAGAATGCAAAAACTACTCATCGAGTGGAAAATTAAAGAAAAGGTAAAATGCTCTGAAATGGATTCTTTTTTTTCCATTTAATTTACTCTGTTTTTCAGGGGCATGGCCATCGTGGGATGGGTTCATTGCCAATTTTTCAAGGGCTCAGTGTGTCCACTCACAAGTGTTGAGTGTCTACCGTACGCTGCACTGTCAACAGTGCTTATTTCTTGGCTGGGGAATTTAGGATTATTTTTGTTTTAGTCTCTTCATACATGTTTGCTTTCTTAAAAAAATTTTCCTTAAGGAGAGTATGGTTTGCTTTGAAAATTAAATAAAAACAAAAATAAATATGCACATACATATATACATCAGCACAAAAGCGTACTGCTGTCTCTGCTCATTGGGATTGCAAATGAGAGCATTTTAGCCATGACTGAGACGCCCACTTCCACTGTGACACCACGCTGCACCTGCCTGGGTAGTGATGCCATCTACAGTTTCAAGTGGTTAAGCCATATGATCCCAGTAGGCCATCCCTCGGCAGGTGAGCTTAGGTAATGTCTTTAGGTTCCATGCCACGCCCCTTAAATACACGTAAATCACAAAGATGCCATGGTCCCTGAAAGGACCCCCTCATCTCAACAAAATCTATCCACACTCACCCACCCATCATTTATTGAAGACCCACACCTTTAAATGGAGTCTCTAGAGCAGACAGCATTTCAGAAGTAGCATATTTCTGCAGAGATCAAAAGGAGGGCTTGTTCTTAACTAATCTCAACAAAAAATCTCCGAGCCTTATGCTCACAGGCAGGAGGGTCTGCAGTCCTGGACGTATCCCACCAGAACTAACTCTGTTGGCAACAGCAAAGAGCTCTGAATCAGAGGGTTGGAAGGAATCTAAGTCAGACATCTAGTCCATCACCCTGCCTCCAGGCAATTTTCCAGGCAGATGGGTATTTATCCTGTTCTTAAAGCTCTCCACTGATCTGAGGGAAAAAGACAAGGGTATTTATATCCATGATGTTTTCTTACCAAATGTGTAATATTTGCCACCTACACCATCTGCAGTAGTTCAGAATGTAGTAAGACTGCAAGTTAAACTCATTGATCTCAGGAAAGATAATGAAATAAACATATTTTGTATTACATAATATAATATTCCTCAAAGCATTTGATGAAGAATTTTAATGGCATCAGTGGTTTAGGGTAAAGAATGAAGCCTCCGCTGGGCAATTGACAGTCACTACAATTTTCAGAATGCAGAAAGGAAAATCTCAGTTTTGCTCTTGGCATGGGTCTGTACAAGCTAAGATCAAGGTCATAGCCTTACTCTCTGGGCAGGTCCTTTAGCTGTGTTTTGTTCCATGGCTTTTAACCACAGCTCTCAAATAGACATCTTTAGTGGCAAATACTTTGAGAGACTATGAATAAATTATTAAACTTTATGTTTTATTGGGATGAGGAAGGGATCCTTTCTCTGCCCCTCCAGTTACGACGTGCACCATCATTTTTTTACATGAAATAAATCTAATTGTTTGCTTACTGTTTGGATACAGAAATGAAATTTGGAGATCTCTTGGCCTGATTATATAAAGAACTGTCCAAATCTCAATCCTTTAATCCTCTTATCCACATACCCCATTTCTTCAGATACTGGAACTTGAGCTGTTTGAGATCCAGCGGGTCACCTACCCTGATGCTCCATGTATTGACCATGCCCAGCAACCTCTAGTGATTCTATTGCCACCCCTAGGTTGGTTCCTCTGGTATCCTTTTTCTTGAACCAACCTCAGTATTACAATCCAAATATTCAGGTAAGGATCTTTGACATTTGCTGTTGGGGAGTGATGACACCTCCATCCTGACAGGGTTCAACCCCAGTTGGCCTCAGTGTGCAGGATCATGGCCAGGCCAATGAACGTGAGATAGATCTGTAAGAAACCCCGCCCTATGGAGGAACCTACAGGCAAACCATAGATAACCCCACCTCCGGCATCCAACACTTAGTTCTGTGTCATATAAATGACTCCATCCTTAAATTTTCTCTGGGATCATTGTTAGAGGTATTGGTGGCAGTAAAGTATGTCTCTTTAGGAAACCTCTTGGTTGAAAGCTATTTACTGCGAGCAAGTCTGACATTCAGAGCTCGCCCGAGAATGACTTCAGCCCAAGTCTTACTGAAGCAACCATGATTTCAGACATGAGTCACTCAAAAGAGTGAGTTTTATAAGATTTATTCTCCCTAATACAGAAAGTTGATGAAAATGGTGCAACTTAGTCATCTTAGTATGCCTAATATGATCAAACAAAGTTATGGAGAAACTTTCCTGCACGAGTCATCCCTTGTTCCCAGTAAGCAGACAGGGAATGAAGTAGGGGAGAATGAACTATGCTAGTATAGTGGAAAGAGAATCATCCCAGGAGTCTAGACAGCAGGGTTCTAGCTATGTCCAGATGCCTGCCACTGCATTAACGTAGGCACACATTTACTTCCACATAGGAGGTATAGTTCTCAAATATTTCTAAGACAATCCAAGCCCGGGAAGACCTGGCCATTTGACAAACTGGGAGCTCTCAATGCGGAGGATGGAGTGACCAAGGCAGGAGAGGTGGGGGCTGAGCATTCTGTGCTGTCTACAGAGACAGTGAACCCAAGACAGCCCAAGCCGGTGTGAATATCTGAATTTCTGATCAACACATGAGACAGGGCAGCACATTTTCTGGGGAAAAGTCATACTCAGCATCCAGCAGTGTCTGAATTGTTATTCAAAGGGGTCAGTGGCCAAAACAGCAGAAATAATCCAGCTCCAGTCCACTGGCAAAATCTGGGGAACAGGGAAGGAGGGGGCCCAGCTGACCAGGTGGGAGATAAGCAGATCTCTGTTCCCGGAAGAGAAGAACTGAGGGAGCCAGGACGGAGGGGCCAGCCCAGGCACCAGCTAGATGAGAAAACAAGGCTCACTGGAAGGGCGACAGGTAGAGAGGCTGAGGCCTGCCTGGTTCCTCCAGATGTCAGAGAACGTCACCTCCTGAGCTTCTCCCGTGCGTGTGCTGTGCCAGGCAATGTGACCAGCAAAGCTCACTTGTTTCTCACAGGAACTCCGGAGGTTGCCATCACTACCAAAAAATGCCCCACAGACACAGGGCTCTCTGGCTCGACATGTAGCTTAGAAGACAGTACGTGTATCCCCACTCGCCCGGCCCTCCTCACACTCTCAGAACCACAAGGAACATTCCAAGCACCGAGATGTCCTATAATAAAATCAATCATTTTCATTTGCTTATTAACCCAGAATTCCTAATGAAACCACTTCCTCAACAAATATGCCTAAACACTTGATCTCTCAGAAACATCTACAGTCTTCTTTCTGACCTAGTGTTCTAAGGCAGGGACTCTGAAATTTTCTAAGAAATGCATGTCCTTCGTAACACAAAGCATTAAACAAATGTAAAACAGTATTTATAGTGGCCAGCTTGTGCTGGTAGAAGTGAGTAAGATGGTGGTGTTAGAAGCCATTCGCGAAATACTGGGGCTTAAGTTTGAATTAGTAGGGGATCTACAAAGACCAGAGTCTTGTGTGGCTGAAGGTCTAAATTTTGGGCATGATAGAGATCACAGATGGGGGATACAGTTGGCTTTATTAAAAAAATTACAAAGTGAATAAAGGAATGGGAGAAAGAAACAATGTCATATCTTCCATCCCTGTAGAACAAATTTTCCTTTGGAGGGAACAATAAATTCCTCCCACATTATGCCCAAATGGTGGCAGAGCTTAGCCAGAATGAGCCTCCCATCATAACTACGAATTCACAGAGTATTTGCCCTAGAGGGTATCTCTTTCTGCCGAACTCTTCCAGGCAGAGAGGATTTTCTACTACCTTTTGATTCTCCAGGTCAGTAACCAGCCCCGGGGCCATTGTCTCTGTGGAAGACTTAGGTCCTGGGCAGTTGGGTTTACATATTTATTAGGGAAGATGGTCTCATCTGAAATTCTGGATTAAACAAATAAAACAAACAGACAAAAAACATGTAAATAAGGAGCTTCTCAGAGCCTATCGTGTGCTAGTGTGTACTGCGGTTTTCTACAAACAGGTCAAGGAGGGGTGGACATACTCCATGGCAATATCTAAACTGTAAGTTTTCTCACAAAACCCTATACCCGTGGAGCATTTAGGGGGAGAGGCTGCACTGACTTATTTAACTGGCTTTAACGTGCTTAGCCAGAGCAACCTCCGAGGGTTATTATAAAGAATGAGTCAGACAATGTGAGTGATGTCCCTTAGCCGAGTCATTGGTGGCAGAGCTTAAAAAATGACGTTCCTTCATAACCTGCAGGTATTGCAGAAGCATTATGATCCTCATTTTTGTAAACAGGGAAACTGAGGTTCACAGGAGTGAGTTGCATGACTTGTCTTCAGACAGCCAAGCCTGTGGCTTCAGGCTCCAAATTCAAAAACTCTGCCCTGGGCCATTGCTTCTGGCCCTCAGGCAGCTGTCACCCTCCAACTCCATCATTCCCACCCGATGTCACATCCACCCAGAAGTCGACTTCGCTTGAAGCACTCTGTGCAAACCAAGTGGAGCCTCATGCTTGTGAATTCAATTCTCTTGAGGGCTTGTGATCAGAAAACATGTGCTATCCAATTTTTCCCACACATGCCACTTCTGAGCTGGCCTATCGCTGGGGGCCTGTGCAGTGTGGTCTGTTTGAGGCCAATAATCATATCACCATTGTAATGAGTGGCAAATCCTATGTAATTTACACATTAAAAGGAGGCTGAGATGCATGGAAAAACCCAGCCCCCATTTGTCTAATGAAATTAAAGCTCTTAGCCAAATACTGGTGCTGAAAAGAGATGTTTGGGAAGGGCTCTCCCGGGCTCTCTCGCCCTGCCTCTGAAGAAGAGGGTGAGTGTTCTTTATTCATGATCCCGCCTCTACCTAAATCACTCCCACAATGGGACCTCTAAACCAAGGGGCCCCGTCTGGGAGCATGATTTACGCAGAGCTGACGCCAGGCGGGGCTTACAAAGGCATTATGACTAGTTATTTTCAATGACAATTGAAGGGAAAAAGAAAACAGCAAAGATGTTCTGTGACTTGGCAGGCAAAGCACTAAATGGCCCAGCGTCCTCCCCAAATGGCACAAAAGAAAGTTTGGAGCCTTACCGGATAAAGCAATTATCTTAAAATATTTTTCTTACTCAGTGGTAACTGGACATTATCATAAAACAAGTGCGAAGGACAGAGCACTTGGAGCAACTGCACTGAGCGTGAGCTCTGGAGTGCAACACTGGTCCCATGACAAGGCGGGAAGAGGCGTCTGGTTCCTCCATTCGATGACGGTCCAAATTCCGTATGAGTTCCTCATGACTTTGAAACTCTCCCTTAAGTCTGGGACCCAGCCAGGTTGATGCGAGATAAAACAAAACAAGCCAAAAATGTAATTGGGACTCAGTCTGAAAGTCAAGAATCTACCATCATGAAGCTAGTTAGTCTGTGGGATGCTCTGGTTTGGTCCATGAATGGTAAATACAAGGAAATGCTGTGGAATGTTTGGGTCTCAGAATACGAGTGGAGGCAATAATCTATGTAGAGGAACAGCCAGAGTATATAGGGAAACAACTAATAGCCTTTATCCTTGGCTTAAGAACTTCTCCAAGGCAAATGCATTTGAAAAAAAGGAGGAAGTGCTCACACACACATTCACATCCACAACCCTGAACCTGAAAAAGAGTGTGTTGAGAAGAATCGTTCTCTATTTTCTTTATCCTGCGTAAAACTGTCATAGTCTAGACACTGATTCCGACCTGACTTCCTGCCACTCTCCCCCGCTCACTGTTTGCTAGCCACAGCTTTCCTTCTCTTCTTCAATTACATCAAATGCACTTCTGTTCCAAGACACTCTCTGCCTGTAATATTCCTCCCCAAGATCCTCATGCAGCTAGCTCTTTCCCAGCCAAGGAGATTTTTGTGAGTTCTAAGCACGTTAGATCAAATATATCAAAATATAGTCACTTTAGATGGAATTTACAGAAAATGAGAAGAGCTGAGGTGCAGTTGACTAGTTACAATAGACATTTTGTACGCATTTAAATACATAATGTTGATTTCAGTTCTGCCATATTCTTTTCATAAATAAATGCTGATGACATTGTCCAGGTCTAAAATCCTTTCATGGGCCCTTAAGAAACTCCTAGCCATAGGCACGATGCCTACAGTAACTAATGAGAAGAAATCGTTCTGCTCTCAACATTCAGGCCGAAGCCTCATCACTCACACAGAAGAGGTGTTTTCTAACTGCCCTTTCTGAAAGAGCCACCCACTCCATGCTGAGTGTCTCTCTACCATGCATTGTACTTTTTAAATTCTGAAGTTACCCTGCGCTGAATGTTTACCATCAGTTTCCTCCTCCTTGAATATGAATTTAATGACATCAGAGACACAAATGCCAGCTCACATTACGCTGTCCAGGGCCTAGAATAGTGCCTGGCACATAGTAGGTACTCCATGACTTCTACTGAATGAGTAAATGAATGACTATAAGACTGAATGAATTCACACATCCTAGGTTAATTCTATAATAATACTGAGTTCATATGATGATACTGATTTAAATTTGTATTTACATATACATTGCATTTAAATGTATAGGGCTCATAACTAAACTGTGGAGATTTCAACAGTGCAATTCAAGATGCCACTTTCAAAAGTGTCTGGTGTTGCCGGGTGGAAGGTGGGGCAGTGGCTCAGTTTTAAGTTTGAAATACAAACAAAAACTCTTCCACCAGGAGAGCTGTACCTGGATGGAATTTTGGTTCTCATGGAGAGGAGAGAGCTGACAGAGTGAACATGCCCCAGCTCTCAGGGTAGGTGGGCAGAAAACACAGCAGAAACCTAAATTTGTAGAGACCATTAGAATGAAGCAAACCTTCCCATTAAAATAGATGTTTAAAGTCTTGGCACATAAAGTCTGTAGTTTCACTAAGTGTACTAACAAGATCTAAGCTAAATAACAAAAACTTTTAAGTAAATATTGGACATTTTGGTACAGACTATGGGACAGAGAATGTGGAACTCACTCATGAACTCCAGACCCAAAAATGTGTTAACAGTATGATCAGGCCTTCAGGAAGAAAACTGGAAGACAGGTGTCATTGCCCACGGTGGTGGTAAGTTACGTACAAGTCCCATTACGGAGACTAAGTTTTACTCATCTTCATCGAACCACTTTGTTTTGTAGCATCTCTAGTTAAACAACATCTCCTGGTGTTATAATAGACATATACCAGGGCCAGATGAATCTTATGAAGTTGTCTGAGTTATAATTCTGGAATCCAAGGGTAGACAAAGCCAGCCAGTGTGTAATCCTGACTTAAATAGTTTGTGCGTTGTGTGTTAGCTATCTCACTTGATTTTCTCCGCAATTTCGGTACGTAGGTAAGAAATATATTGTCCCTGTTTTATGGTGAAGAAGCAGATGCTCAGAGAAGTTAGATGCCTGTTTCAGCTGAGATAGGCTAGGATTATGCTATAGTAACAAGCAATTGCAAAAGAACTAGACACAGTTTGTTTCTCCATCAAAGTCACCCATGGGTTGAGTACCTCTCCCTGGCAACTTTTCTCTTTACAGTGGCTCTGTTTCCAGGTAGTTTCCACTTTGTGACTCTACCACCTCAACATGAGAATGCCTTATAGGCTGGGAAGAAGAGAACCAGAGAGCTACATAGGAGTGTTTCATTGATGTCACCCAGAAGTAACACACACAATTTCTACATATAACTCATTGGCCAGAACTAGTCATACAATCCCACTTAAATGCAAGGTTGCTGGGAAGTATAGCTTTCCATGTTCCTAAGAAAGAGGAATTTGAAATGGAATTTGTCTCTGTCACAATGTCCAAGCTCAAACAGTAAATAAAGTGAAAGAGCTAAGATTTGGCCCAGAGCTGATACATTTTCCATGACTCTACTTAAGCTAGAAGATAAGGATTACATTTTTTCCTGTTTGTATTTTCAAGACCCAACATATACATGACATATGGAGATGCTCAAAATGGTTCTTATAATAGAAGGAAGGAAGAAAGGAAGGAAGGAAAGAGGGAGAGAGGGAGGAAGTACAGAAGATCTTTATTACTTCTTAACTTCATAATTGATTGATTCTTTGATGGATAGCAAAGAACAGATACAATATAGTCATTAATTTCCATCCTTACAATGTCTTTTGACAGCATTAAAATGAAAAGTAAAAGTGTAGAGACCAACATAGCCATCTTCAAGGTTTTTGCTCCCCACACACTGCAAATATCTTCATCTATGAAAGAAAGTGTGGAGGGGGGTGGGAATTAAAAAAAAAAGATTAAGAAAAGAGAAAAAAAGATTACATGACTCTCATAAGGAGGAAACAGAGGCAAAAAGGAATTTATCTGGAATGTAAATTAGTGTGTACAATATGCTTTGAGTTCTCTGGCAGAGAGATGACATGCAAAGTAAATGCTACAGCAAAATTATCTCATAATCAGAGTACTGCATTTCTTCCTTGTTACACAATTTACAGCACAATCAGGATTATGCTTTTACACAGCCCTTACAGGAAAGCCAAGACATGGGCAAGCAGAAATAAATTAAGTATCTGCCATTGATTGTCACGGACAGCACTAGCTCGTTGAGCTAATATTTTATTAGTGTGCTGTAGCTTGGATGATGATGGTCTTTTTATTGTTTTTGTGGTAACTCTTTATTTTAAGTATCTTATCATTATGAATTCATTTAGTATTGATTGCAATAGCACTGATCATAAAGAATTAATATGACATTACCATGAATGTCATATGCACTTATATAAGAGTTCGGCTGTAATTCAAAATTAATTAATATGGTAAAATATTATTGCTTTTGCAACTTTGCAGTCTTTTTTTCATGTAGCTAAGGTAGTTTTTTTTTTTTTTTTCATCAGGTAGAACCTAGCAGAGAATCTACCTGAGGCATTCTTCTTTGGAGAGCAATTTCATTTAGTGATAAATGAGAATCTTCCTTAAAAAAAAAAAAAATTCTTGTTTTGTAAAGCACTTGCTATTCCAGCCCCAGAATTCAGGGTTATCGAAAGAGTAAAGCCGTGAGTCCTAGAGGAAGCATTCATGTCTGCTGGGTGTTCCTACGTGCCTGGCACAGCTGCGCTGAGCAGCGTAACTGGGAGCTTACCTGTCTTCAATATCTTCTGTTTCTCACCACTGATGATCTGTTCCCATCAGACTGAACAGCCCCCAGCAAAGGAACTCCATTTACTTATAATGATATTGAATGACCAGAAGGTACAATTCAGGACACCCTTCTAGCAAGTTGAGATTGTTGAACGTAGATATTAGTGGGAATCCAGTGAAGTTCAGGGTCCAAATCAAGCAGTACATGTCTGGAATGCCTGTCTGTGGCCTTCAGTTAAAATCTACTCCATTACCTTCTGCTGCTGCCACTGCTGTTCTGAACACAGCTCTGGTGGCACATGTAGAGCTCTTGGGGCATCATGTGAGATGACTGACCTTACACATATCCAGGCTACAATGGCATTTAAGGACTGCTACTAAAAGGCAACAATGTCTTAAAAGAATCTCCTTTCTCCACCTGCTCCATGTTGAGAAAATCTTTGAGGCATCTCATAATCTGTATTAAAATGTAAATATTATTTAGACCCAATAGAATAATCCACCTATCCAACAGGGATTCATCATTAGGTAATCCAACACATAGAATCACTCCAACTGAATGAAATATTGGAGTTTCAATGGAGACATGGGCTCTGAGGAACCATTTGGAGCCAGGAGGCTGCCCAGGAAGTGGGAGGCCACTAGGTGGGACCTGGAATCCCAGGGGCCATAGAAGTGGATGAGAAGAGGAGAGGAGTGCATAGAACTAAAATGGAATCTTGAAGACAAATTCTGGCTAAGGATGGTACAAGAGCAGCCAAAGAAGGCAGGCTAGAGACCAGCAATGGGTGGCTCAGCTCAGGAAGAGTTGGTAGAGAGCAGCTGGGTACTAGGAAACTCACAGAGCCCTGGCAACAGCTGAGAGCTCTCTGTTCTCGGTGGAGATACCAACCAAAAGTGAAATTAGAATAAGGTAGTTTGGCAGCAAAGCTGACCTGGAGCTGGGTATAGACCTATGCCCCAAAGGACTTACCAACTAGGCAGGCAGGAAGGGCCCTGGTCAGAGCCCCAAGCCAGGGCAGCAGAGACAGACAAGGTAAAGCTGCTGGTGGCATCCTGCAAACGAGGAAACCTGTTTGGAAGTGACCTGAAGATGCCAGATATACAGAGACTGGTCCCAGAGGGATCAGGGATTTCAGAGATATTCCTGTCAATTTTTTTCTTGGGATTCCTAAATCTGCTTTACTAAGAGCACCTTTCGTGATATGAACAGTTACTTTCCTCTGCTCAAATACAAAGCACATGTAGCTTTCAAAGGGACCCTTTGAGGAAACACAGACTGAGAGGAAAAGCCAGTTTCAGACCATCCTCCCAGCTACCATCCCTCCCAGGACGAACTTGCCCTTTTTCTCACTTCCACTGAGCTTTCTCTTGAGGAAACCATAAAAATAGAAAGAAGCCACACCTTTCACTGGCCCAATCCTTTCTTCCAGTCGTGTAGAAATGTAATTCTCCCCCTAGTCTTAGGTAGTAAATACCAGAAGTTTTTTAGCTGGTATCACAACAGACAAAGATGGTTCTGCTCCTTTTGTCTGATACCGAAAATGTATGTAAAAATCTCTTCTTCTCTTCCTCGGTACTGATATTTCCTTTGTGTGCATTAATGATACATCGCAAATCACATGGCAGCCACCGAACAGAAAATTCTGATGTCCCGAATTTGCCTGTCCCACAAAGGTTTCAGGAAAAGGGAAGGCTGAAGTGATCTCAAGTAATCTGGTTCTTTATGTCTTAAATTTGCATGTTCTTTGATTACAGGTGTTTCAGGGTCTCTTCAGTGGCAGTGATGCTTCGTGGGCGGATAAACACAAAGTCCAGCACCTCAAAGAGCCTATGCTGGCGTATGCACTCACCCTTAAAAATTAGCAGAGAATGCCATGGAGCAAAGAGGGTGTGCTTTATTTGTGCTATGGGAAGCAATAATGGAGATTTACAGTTCTTCAATATAGCATAGGATTTCCCAGAATGCTGACTCACGGAACCACTTGGAGGTTTATTGATGGAGTGCTGTATTGAAAACACAGGTTTATTAATAAATAGCTTCAGGAGCGTCTGAGAGGCAAAAGGAGGTAGCAAATGACACGGCGGCACGAAGAACAGGAAGACCGTGTGAAAAAGCATGTGGCTTGGGAAATGTGACCGGGAGATTAACTGCAGGGATCAACTTAGAAACTTAAGCATGCAGGGAAAATGTTCCAGTGGAATCCATGCTAAAGGGAGTCTTTTCCTTCTGTTTGCAGGTTTTAATAGCCACAAATGTCTCCTAGCATTTCCCTCCCTTAAGAAGACAATATCAGTGTGCTGGCATTGATTTCTTAAAATTACACCGGCAAAAGGTAAACAAAACTCAAGATATAGAAATATATTTTACACTGGAAAAAAAAAAGGCAAAAAAAAAAGAAAAAAACACTGAAACCAAATCTTCATATTTCTTGGCTCACAGTAGCAGGCTGACTAGTTACCCAAAATGAGCTTACTGCAAAATCACTCTGTTCTCACCACAGGCACAATTTACCAACTGGGTGCAGCAGACACCGGGTTGGCTCCTGAACTCCTCTCCTCCAATTAAGCTGCACAACCTGTTACCATTTTGCCAATGGACTCTATTTACTTAGGTTCCGCAGAACTTGCCAAGTGCTCACTCTGTGGAATTCCCAGCAAAGAGAAAGGAACAATTGGGGGAAATTTTTGTTAACATCCTTTCTTTTAACTTTCCATAGCAGAGGGGGATGCATCAACGTGGAGCAGATGTGCTGAGACCCAATGCTCTCTTCCTCATGATTACAGTTGGTTATACCTGTGGATAGGCATGCTAATTCCGCTGCAAATGTGCAAGAGAGGGTAGTACTAACGTACAATGTGTGGTCCTGGAGGCTTTGTTCCCATGTAATAGGGTGCTTCATTTCACAAAACCTGGCACGTTGAGAAGAAAACCGAAGCAAAACAGCAGTTGGAGTCGTGGGCTCTCTGCACGGCTTAGAGAGTGCCCTAGTTCTCAGCGATGTTGACATAAATATCCCGGAATTTCTTATTTAGAGTTGGAAAGTAATGATTCTTTCCACTTAATGTGCTCAGCGACTCTGCACCCTATTGTTTTCCACCATTTGAAAATGCCCGAGGATGTCATTATAACTACATGTTATCAATATTAAACCTTTACAAACAGTTGACTAAATGAGCTGTTATTATCTTTGTTTCTGAAAATACTGTACCTTTTTACTTCATTTATCAGTAACTAGGTGTAGTCGATTGCACTCTGGGATTGATTCCAATATCTATGCCCGTCCCCGACTACCTTTCCTCAAGGTCACCATAAGGTCAGGTTATGATCAATATGAATTGACTGTCTGCAAATAAATTTATGTAGCTGACATAATTGCAAGTAATACCTTTTTCAAATTAAGGTGGACCATTTTATGAAGCATATGTGTTTGAAACATTGATGGTAACACCCTGTCCGACTCTGCATAATGAACCAGTCTCACCATAATTTACAAGTCCTCTTTGTATAACTGAAAGCTGCAGAAGCTCCCCGATAACCATTTCTAAGTAACACCTGCAGAGTTTCCAGCTTCGGGTTTAGTGTGGATGCTAATTATGTTTTCTAAGCAATGGTATTTTCTATGCAGCCCCCATGTGCATTGTGATTTCCCATTTTCAAGTCTCATTTCTATCACTGCTATTTTGAAGTTTGGTGGGATATTTAGTCATCCTAATCAGAGGACCATGTTTGATATTGATAAAATCAACTTTCTTAAGTAGAAACAGCGTTATCAAAATGCAGAGTGGATTCCAATGCCATCTCCCTACCACGGGCCCCTCACACTGCGGGGAGACGCACTTGTGATCAGCCTGCTAGCCACTGGATGTCACTGACGCTTACATAAATGGAGCTTAAGGGGCATTTATCTGACTGTAAAAATCATGACTTCAGTAGAAAGCAGTTTAGCTAGAAACATTTCACTCAGGCAATTTCTAATTTCAGAAAAATAGGCTCATAAAGCTCACAAAGGCGATACCCAACTTCAAGCGTGATTAGTTTCAGTTGTTTGTTTCAGCTTTAACTGGGATATGAATAAACAGCAAGTTTTGGGGGTGCGTGCCATTTTGACAGCAGCTGCCATTCTGCTTTTAAAGGAACACTACCCAATAGGGTTTGTGACATCCTAAAATACTTACCAGCAAGTCCAAATCATATAAGGATGACTTAGGAAATCTTTATAATTCTACAATTATTGGGGCGGGGGTTGTTTGTTTGTTTAACACAATGTCTTGCTTTTAACTGTTTTCCTGAGAACATTCTTATTTTTTAAATTATTCTTATTTTGAAACTTAAATGGACTTCTTTTGGTATAAATAACTTGGATTCAGATTTTAAACAAGAAGTTGGACTTTATAAAGCATAATTAATGATGACAAGTGTCAGAAAAACATCATTGAATGTATTATAAAATGGCTTCTACCATAAAATTTATTCTCAAATCAGATTATGGCAGAGGAATGTAATTTTTCTAGCCTGTTTCATGACTTCTCTTTCTAGGACATATCAGGGAAACCAATCAGATCTATCCATAGATGGTCTACAGTGTAAATATGAAAAGATGCAATAGATTGGAAAGTTCTAACACAATGAGGATTTATCTTTTGTCTTGAATATAGACACAAAGCAAATGTAGGCTGTGAGTGGCTTGGAGAAAAGGCACTATATAAGAGCAAAGAATTATGACAAATGACATTGCAAGAGACATGCTGCCATCCCAGAGCTTGAGCCATTTGAGAAGCTATTTTGAATTAATAACGCATGCCATCGTGATTACATTTGCTTAGCAGAAACATTTTAAGAAATAACAGCCTGCAAGAGGAAACTGAAACAATAGTTCTCTATCTATATACAATGTATAATTGCCATTTTTCTTCAGAGAGAAAAGGTTCAAAATCCATAGTAACTAATGTCTAAGTTCTTTTTTTTAAAGTGACTATATATTTGCATATGCAGCAAAGCAAATTTAATATCCCTCCCCCCCCCCAAAAAATATTATAGTACTGAAAATATAAATTCATAAGGACTATCTCACGGACTGGTAGCTCACATTGCTAGAGCTGAAGCTGGGGTGGGGGAAAAGCAGAGTAACTAAAATCCAATCAACTTTTTGTACCATCAGTGCAGTGAAGGCTAAAGCAGCAGTGCGTGCTAAATCCCACCTGATTGTCAACACCACTTCCCCCTAAAATCTTGAAAATATATGAAGATATACTGATGTGCATTTGAGCAATATTGCTAATGTGATTAAAAGCAAAACACTCTCTTTGGAGCCCAAGCAAGTATGTCGCAAATGGCTCATAATTCAGGTAGCCGGGAGCACCTGGAATCATATCTTTAGGCAATTTGGTGCTTGGAAAATGGCAGAAAGATAAGACTGTAAGGAGTTCCCTCACTGTCTCTTAGACTATGTTTCCACCTTAAATAAATTAAAGCATGCAGTCGCAGTAGGTAAGGTGGTCAATGCAATTAAATTCAAAACCTGAATGTATTGAACTTTCCGCAATTATACATGGGTCATCTCTGGACAATATGTTGGCCATCTGGTAGCATCTGTGCTGTTCCCTCTAATAGAGTTCCTGCTGTGGCTCGAGGCCATGGCAGGCAGTGCTAAGCAGGTCACATGTTGTGTCTTTCAGCCATATTTAGGTCACAATTTGGGATGGGAGGAGGCAGGAATCTCTTTTTGCACAAAGGCAATAAAAATGAATAATCTCTTGTAGGTATCTTGTGTTTTGTTAAATAAATAAGGGTAGATTTTCACTTCGGTTCCATGTGTCATCCCAAGTTATAGCAAAGATACGACAAAATATTACATGCTGAAGGCTAAACATTTGTCTCTAAGTTTCCTTTTCTAGCACACACACATAAATGGGTCTTTCTAAGTAATGGTATATTTGGTTTTTTTTGTTTTGTTTTGTGTTTTGTCTTTTTACTAAAGGGAAAGATGGGAGGGGGAATTCAAAATCTATTAATTAGTCTTATACAATGGGAGAGAATGCAGAATACTCTAGAATGCTGGGTATATTCCAGAAAAGTTTTTTAGGGGTGAGAAGTGATAGAAAACATGCATATGCTTGTCTTTCAAATAGCAGGCATTGCAAATCACAAACGCTTATATTTTAGCTATTGAAAGTGTACATCTTATTAGTGGACTGACAAAATGTTAAAACTGACATGGACATTGTTTTAAATGTGTACAAAAACTTTCAGCAACCCTGAGAAACAAAATGCTTTTTTCCAAAGAAAAATAATTCTGGACATGAGACTATGAAATAACAAATTCTATTAAATATGAAGTTTAATATCAGTATAAAGTTTCCACCTGGCATGTTTACTGATCATGCCCCCAAAAACAATGATAACAGGCACATTTTAAAAGTGTGAACCTTACATGTATTATCCAAGTTCACTTGATATGGATTTTAAAATGCAATATGGACAAGAGTCAAGTCCAGCATAAGCAATTCCAGTTTGACATCAATTAGTGAGTAGCTTTTACTCTTATAGACATATTTATAATGGAAAGGAGTGCATTTAGACTTTAAGGTCCTGCCAACTAATCAATTTGATGAACTAATTGATAATAAATGTTAATTGACAACTAACAGCAGTCAATTAATTGCATTTCAAATGCAGCTCCAGGAAGCTGAGTTGAACATTATTCTACCTCAAGCTACTGGAATAATAGCTCAGCAATGACTTTGCAACAGGCTATAAAGGTCAAAATGGGCTAGCCTTTTCCTTATTTGGAGATCAGGGATCCCAGGGCCTAGGTTTACAAAAACAACAGCAGCCTAGTCCCGAAGCTCCCCTTCCTGCCCCAGTGCTGAGTCTTTTTCTCTGAGACAGTTTGCTGGCTTCATAACGGTCTCCTGTGGCATTCCCTTTGGGTTGCAATGTGGAAAGCCAGTACTCAACTCCAAAGAAGTAGTTGATTTTGCCAGATCTATAATCTGTCTCTTTGTCGGAGCCACTTAACTAGAAGCTAAACTTAGATACGAGGATGGTTCTGTTTAGTTACGTGTCTTTGTAGCAGGAAAAGATCTGCCCCCTTTTCCGGGTTCAGATAATTAAAGAGAGTCAAAGGACAAGTGAGATGGCCAACTGGTACAATTCAGTCCTGAAAAATGTCTGTAAAATTCAAATGTTCTTCATTTTAGTCAGTTGATAACAGACGAAAAACCCCACAGGGTAAACTGAAAGCTACGCCTGTATTCTCAAAATGAAACTCATCAGCATGTGTCATAAAGGTCTCACTGGCCTTTTGGATTCCAGGGCTTTTGCACTTTCTCTTCTCTTTACCTAGAATGTTCTTTCCCATACGGTCTGGTGGGTCATGCCTTCACTTCATTCAGACCTCTGCTCACACGTCACCTCCTCAAAGAGGTCCACCCTGGCCGTTTTACCCCAAACCTGCACACGCTCCTGTGCTCGCTTTCTGTTCTCTTATTTGCTGTCTTTTTCTTCACAGCTCCTACCTCTTCCTGGCATCACATATGTTCTTGTTTCTTTATCACCAGTCTCCTTCACCTAAATGTAAGCTCCATGGGAGTGGAACTTGGGACCACTCATTGTGTATTCCTAGTGCCAAACTAGTGCTCATAGTGGGTCCTCTGTGCTGTTTATTGAATGAGTGAAACCTTTCTGGAAATCATCCCTCCAAGTGAACTGCTATGATCTCATCATCTCGGGCTCCAGGCAGACCTAAGAAGGGTAGCATGGGGGAATGGAAAGGAAACTGGACCAGAAGAGAAGAGAACCAACTCCATCCTTGGCTGCATGAGCCGTGTCACTCTGGGAGAATAACCCCGCCTTACTGGAACTCAGTTTCCTCCTTACAAAATGAAGGGCTTTGACAAGATGATTTGTTAAGGTTCCTTCTCATTTTGATTTCTCTCATTTTGTTATTTAATTTGTCCCATTTGAAAGAAAACAATTCTCCATTGTTCTTTTCTGGCTATGTTCTCCTTTGGAAAAAAATAATAGTATAATAGAATCATGTGTGTTTCATAAAAAATGTTACCTCAGAAGGCTTTATGGAGTTAGAAAATGTCACTATAAAGTTAAATAAATGGCAGCCAAGGGAGACATGAGTAGGGAAGACAGGGAGAGGCTAGAGATTTTAAATGAAATTTCAAGTGAGACGTGAGATTTGAAGAGACAGCTGGAGCAAAGAAGTCCCTCTGACAGGGATGAGGAAAATTGGGGGTCCAAGAATGGATGGGGAAAATACAAAGGTCAACTGGACAGAAACTGGGTAACTTTTTAAAAATTTGGACTTCAAGCAACACAATGTAATAGAGTGGTTTAATTTTGAGAAAAGGGAAACAACCATAATTCTGGAAGAGACGGTGAAACGATCCCCTGAGGACGTGCAGGGGTGAACTACGTGGTGATGTGAGTGGTGTGAGCGACAACCCCACACTCTCAGACAACTGTGAGCTCTTCGGGCGCATCAGAGGATAAATAAATGTAGCTGGAATCAAAGCTTCTGGCCAGGGTGACATGGATTTTTACATCCTTGTCGTTCTGTATTGGACCAGATCCAAGCCAAACTCCCTAAACCCCTAACATGCTGACCAGAAAAACTCAATATTTTTCCCCAAAAAGGTTAATCAAAGTGCTCAAACTTACCTTGTTTAAATGGCAGTTGGTTGGGTTCTTCTCAGGTTTTTTTTTTTTTTTAAATTAGTTATCTTTTACCTGCTTTGGTCTGATGTTATGTTTTTGAGAGGGAAAAAAAAATTATGAGAGAAACTGGTATAGTGACCTAAAGTCGCTCTTTCATCTTCCTTTTAAATGTTGAAATGATACGCAGATACCCTGGGGTAAGGTGGGAAATCCTATTCCACACGGGATAGAGTCATAAACTCTTACGGAATGTCATTGTCACGGGCGAATTCAGATATTATTTCAATAAACTCCTTTGAGCAACATAATCTATGAGTTTATTAAAAGACCCTCAGGTTTATTTGGTGGACTATAAATAATCTATATGTTCTTTCAAACAAAAAATTCAAATGGCAGAGCAAAGGAATTAAGCTTTCTCCTCAAGTTACATTAGAAATGGAACTGTTTGCTGCCAATGCAGCCTCCTGATACGGTGCAGAGGCTGGATCCCTTCCTAATGCAGCTCAGGTTGAACAACAACTGCATCTGGATTTCCCAAGGCCTCTGAATGAGTTCTAGGTGAACCAGGGTTCAGAAGCACAGCTAAGTGATGGCTATTTCTTCCCACCTTGTCACAGGGAGCAAGTGAATTTCACTTGCTGGATGTGCCTCCGTGGCACTCTCCACTACCTTCCCAAATTCCCCTTGCTACCGAACTCCTTGGGTTTTCTTCCAGCCAGTACTGCAGCGCCGCAGCCCCCTGGACCCCAGCCCTGGCTACCTCCTTCCCTCTCTCAGTCTCCATGCCTTCACCTCTGTTTCCTCCCTTGCACCGACCTTTAAATTCTAGCAAATTGAATAATGACAAACAGAATGTACTAATCTCCTTTTCCACTAAAATGCAATGTTTTTCATCCTCGTGGGGGCATATTTTATGTATTCCAAGACACTTAAACATGCTTCCTCCAAATCTGAGATCACATTCCAAAGCGGGTCCCCAATTCAGAGATGATGCTACCTCGAAAATGTTCTCTGATAGGATAAGTTTTTTGAAAACAGGAATCTGACTTTCTTGTCTTTGCATTTAGCACCTAGCTTAGACCATGTTTCACCTTAACACAGAGTGAAGCAAATGAATGAGTAAACTGAAGGGGTGTTTGGGTGTAATTTGAGTGTAAAAACAGAACATAAAAACATTAATTTGGAGGTAGCATCAGAATATAAATCATTTAATAAAAATTTTAAAATGCATTCAAAAAGTGAAGTATGAACAATGAAGAAAATACTTGGAGCTAGAAGGCAAGATATCTTTGGAGAAGAGGGATGACATGTGGCAAAAACTGACCCAAGCCAACTCTGTTAGAAAAGTGGATGGTGTAGCAGAGAAGGCAATTGTTGAAGTAGATATCCAACCCAGAGTGTCAAATAAAAGGAATGCAAACAGGGCGCCATTATAAAAATATTAACTTTGAAAATAATATAATTGCACAACAAAAGAAAGATCTAGACCTACTTTTCCCCAAAATTGTTTGTCCTTTTCTGATCAGAATCCCATGCAGTTACTACTGACACATCCTCATTCATCAGTAGTCAATGGGCCTGATTTTAAAGTAACTCTTCCCAATAGCAGTAGAATAGAATTCTTGGGGCAGAATAGAATATTCTAAAGAATAAAGCTAACTAAAAGTCAACTTCTGAAAAATCAGAGTTGAATGTTGATGAATATAAATTCACTAGCATTGAAAGTTGTCTGCATTGGCATGTTATGTGCATGCCCACTTACGTGTACAGAATGGCTCCACTGTCTTCCCACATTTGGTGCTTTGCTATTATTACTCATCACAAGTATAGTTTATAGAAGCTCTGATTCCTATTGTCCACCTGTTATTTTCCACATTATTTGATTTAATTAAATAAAGTATTCTATATTTGATTAACATTTCTTATAAAACTACCAATATCAACAGACCAATACTTGTTGGAGAAAATCTCAAATATCAATCTTTCTTGAAGGAATTACTTAATTATAAGGCCAATTTTTAGATGAGATCGATCTGGACCCACCAAATGATGACAAAAGGGGACACTCAAAATAATCATTTAAAAGATACTTGCATTTAAAAAGTGCCAACATATTGTCTATTACAATGGAGAAAATAGTAAGTGTACAGTGGATACTTAACTGAGTGAGCAAGGTTAACATCACCAGTAAGGGGTCTATCAACACTCAGCACCTCTGAACAGGATGACAGAGGACACAAGGTCACTTCTGCAGTATTCTTCCAAAAATGCATCACCTCAGTTTCATCACTGCAGAACATCAGTCAAATCCAACTTGAGAGACATTCTACGAGATAACTGCCCACTCAAAATATTTTTTAAAATGTCAACATCATAAAATACAAGTACAGATGGAGGTATTATCACAGGAGGAAAAAACTTGACACAACAGTTAAATATTACGTAGGATTCTAGATTGGATCATGGGACAGATAAAGGACATTAGTGGAAAAACTGGTGACAATTCAAATAGAGGCTGTGAGTTTAGAATAAGTTGTTGTACTCGTCTTAGTTTCCTAGCTTTGATAATGATACCATGGTTATGTAAGTTGGAGGAAGCTGAGTGAGTAGTTTATGTGAACTCTCTCCTATTTTTGTTTTTATAAAGAATATAAAGCCTAATGCAGGTTATCTTGCATGAATGTTTTAAATGTGGAAGTTTTGTATAAGCAACGATTAACAAGGCACGCACCAAAAAAGAATGAACGTGATCAAGAATTTTAGAGCCTCCTGAATTTGCTAAGAATAACTTAGCTTGGGGTTATTGAATTCTATTAATAAATATTTACTGCCAGTCTCCATCTCAACTGGGAGAAAAAGAAAGAAATATAATTACTGTGACAGGTTTTGGAAGAAAGTTGGAGCACTTCTCTCTTTTCAGAGCTTTAATGGGAAACCCTCCTTCCACGGCAGTTTGAGAAATTAACTTTCTGACACCAGTTTGGATGTTTACTCCCTGTGCCCAGAGCAGTGAGTGGCAAACCATGGGTGTTCTGTAAATGTCTCTTGAGTAGAGGAAGTTGTGGATATTTTCAAAATGGCTTATGAAATTTTTGTCTTTTATCTATCTGTGAATTCATTGGAACATACCTATATACCACGCTAATCTTCACCACTCCCTAGCCCTAAATTAAAAATATCCCCTTCACTAGTAACAGGTTATGAGCTAGTCTCCAAAACTAATATACAAGCCTTTTCAGGAACATTACAAATTATCCCCATAACTCCAGTCTATTCATGAGAAAAGCATACAGCAAATCCCCACCGAAGGACCGTCTACAAAGTACCTGCGCAATCCTCCTTGAGACTGTCAAGGTCATCAAAAACAAGGAAAAGTCTGAGAAGCTCTCAGAGCCAAGAGGAAAATCTGAAAAACTGCAACAGCCAAGAGGAGCCGAAGAAGACATGATGACTAAATACAATGTGCTGTTCTGGACGGGATTCAGAGAAAGAGGACACTAGGAAAAAACTGAGCAAATCTGAATAAACTATGGAGTTTAATCGACAATAGTGTATTAATGTTGCTTCGTTATTGAAAACAAACATGCCATACCAGTGACAGATGTTAGTCACAGGGGAAAAGTGGGTATGACCTGTACGGGTACTTTCTGTGTGACCTTTGCGGTTTGTTTTTTTTTTTTTTTTTGTAAGTCTAAAACTATTCTTTTAAAAAATTTATTTTTAAAAATTCAATGTAAATAAAATTTTTATTTTATTTTATTTTATTTTAGGGGGAGGTCAGTAGATATTCACCTATTTATTTAATGGAGGTACTGGGGCTTGAACACAGGACCTCTTGCATGCTAGGCATGCACTCTTCCACTGAACTATACCTTCCTGGCTAAATAAAATATTTTTAAATAATCCATTTTATAGAAATGCTTTAAAAATATGTCACATTTCTCTGCTTTCATAAACAGCAATTGCAAGCATAATTCAAACTTTTCTTTAAATCTGGAGTACATTACGAACATTGGTTTTATCCCTTGTGATAATGCAATGATTATTTCTTCCTGTCTGACAGCCTGAAAGCAGTGTGCATTTCTACTGCATGTGCCTACTTTTAGCAAAGTCTCCCTGTTAATAAATGCAAAGCATTTAGAATGGTGCCTGGGATATAGAAAGTTTCCAGGAACGTTAATATTGTATGAAGATAACTGTCACTCACCTACTCTACGCAGATCATAGCCTTGGATATTTCTAGTAGCAATGATGAATGAGTTGTAGTCCATTCATTTGTGTTTACCTGGGTGCTGTGGTGACCAAATGTGGACATTATGACGTGGTCCATCAAGGTAAAGATGTAGGTCTTTGCAAATGGAAGAATGAAACGAGATGATTCAGCATGTAATTAAACTTCTGTTTTAGGTCCCATTGGCTCCATCAAGCAAGCATGGGGACTCACAAGTAGCCCTCCCTCACACCACCATATACACACACCATCTTCTCTCTCTCAAAACTCTGACTTGCCCCCATCTCCCAGATTAGAAGTGGACCAAGGATACTACAGAAAACGGACCCCAAGATGCAAAGTATCCAAGTGAGCTCGCAGGTTGTTTGGGAAGGTGACTTTCTAAAGTCTCTCTCCAGCTTTCAAATGCTTCATGACTGAAAACCCTTGAGTCGGCAGCATGCAGGAAGCCGTGGATCAGCAGTTCAGGTCATTCTCAGGCAACACTGAATTGGAAAAAATCCTTGCCAGGCCCTGGCAGCAACGCCCTGCCTGGCTCAGCTCCTGCCAATCAAAAATGAGGCAGGCACCCTGCCTCCCCTTCTGGCAGGCGGCCAGAGGAGGGTGCTCTGCTGTTAAGCGAACGCCCTCCAGGAAGAGAGGGGAACCGACCAGCGGGGATCTTTACTTTCCATCTTCCTTCAGACCTGCAAGTGGAGCCCTTGTGGTGTTTCTCCTTCTCTGTCTCATCCTGTCACTCTCTAGTCTTTGAACAATAGAGGCAACAATGGTCTTGTCTAAATGATTTCACAGGCTATTATTCAGACACTCAACTTTTAACATTTCAATTCTGTCATTCTGTTTCCACACAAAAGGTGCACTTCTACAGTATAATGTTCTCAGAATTATGTCAATGAGCAGTAATGGCTTTTAACATTAAGTTGATCATTAACAACTACATCATCTAAGGCATAATCAGTACTTCAGCCTTTTGTGTGATTATGACACTACGGAATTTGAAACCTAATAGGAGGATGCACTCATAACAACATATAACAATATTTACGCAGTTATAAAACGTTAGGGAAAAGCAAACAGTCTGAAACAGTAAAATGAATAAAAATACAAAGATATTTGATTTACAAAAGGTGAGTTTCTAAAGGAGAAAAAAACAGTCTCCCAATAGTAACATTTCTTTGTTCATAAAGGTTTCTAATACTGTATCTAAACATTCTGTGTAAGGGTAGTTCCAGGGGAGTTTCCTAAGAAGGAGATAATCCAAAACTTGTATTTTTAAAACAGTGAATAAAGTAGAAAGAGGATTCTATGCTTTAAAGGTTACTGTTATTTTCACAAATTTTCAAGCTATTTGGCAAAGAATGTTGAACCGATCATCCTGGGCATCACTTTTAAAGATGTCTTGCTGTTCCCCTCCCACCTCTCACATGACAAATCATTCAGGGAAGGATTGTGGATATTCACCTACGATTCAATGTGCAACCATGCAGCATTCATGATAGCATTCAAGACACAGGAGAACAATCATGGTGGTGACACCAAGTTCTGGAGTCTGGAGAGAAGCCCAAGTCTAAATGGACCGATGTCTTCCATAGGATTTTGGATCTTGATTAGTACCTATTATTGTAACAGATTCCTCATCAAGGAATCAAGCCAATGTCTAGAATCATAAAGAGTGACATGCATATGCTATTCCTAGCCACTGATGAAGTAATCAAATTTCCAGAAACCTATCCTTTAAGAAATTCCTAAATCCAGAAATAAGTTAGCCACACAAATAAGTTAATTACAGCATTACTTGTAACAGTGAATATCAAACCAACCTAACTATGCAAAGAGAAGGCTGGTTAAGAAACCAATGGCTACATTTTTATTTTCACACATGATTTAAGGAGGCTTAGCCATTTCTTGTGGTGTTTACAAAAAAATTAATAAAGAACATACTTATACAATTAAATTTAAAAAGAAAAATACAAAATACACTCGTGTGTGTGTGTGTGTGTGAAGCACTATGCACAGGAAAACAGCTAGGGGTGGGGGTTGCTGGGAGAAGAAAACGTACCAAGTAAATAGTGTGGTTTTCTTGGGCAGTGGTTTCTCCTCCTCCTCCTTGTCCTCCTCCTCCCGCGTCTTCTTTCTTCTCTGTACTTTTCTATATTTCCAAATTTTCTTCAAAGACAAGCCATTATTTTCCCATTTAAAACAGGATGCATATTTAAATCTGTTGTTTATTTGTCCTTATTGGAAGATACTGAACCAAATACATCTAACAAGAACAACGTGCAACAATCATGATTTTCCTTCTTCCAGACATTGACAGACAGTCCTTTGATTTGAAAATACAGAAACTGTGTGTGGAATACATCTGTCATTTGGGTGACTTCCTCTTGGTCCCAAAACATCCTTTCTCTGATTGGCCCCATCCACACTGATAAACCAATATCGTTCCCAAGGGTACCTCCCTGTGCCCAGAGAGCTTTGCTTCAGCTCATGCTCATTTCAGTTCACACTTACCTTTTCTGAGCCTGTCTCAGAAAAACATTAGTACAAGAGGTGTGTTTAGGGAAAGAAAGCAGCAAATTTTGAGGGCGAGTGGAAGGTTTTTATTGCTTCATTCCAGGAAGGAGAAAAACATTGAAGAGAATGGATGTACTCTCATTGTGGGGAGGGAATTTGACATGACAGGTGGAGGTGTGAGAAGGCATATGGGCAAGAGGGGACTGTTCGGCACACACTCACTGCTACAGTCAGAGAGTCCCACTTGTGACCTTTGCATGTGTCTCATTCTGTCAGTCTGCCTTTCCAAACACCTTATATATTATTTCTCCCTCCTAAGATACTCTCTCTTACCCTGTCTGTTCTTACTCGAGCCCTGCCTCTATCTTTCTTTCACACTTAGCCCATTTAAAAATAATTATATATGAGCTTGATATATCTAAAGATATTTATATCTTACTTAAAATACTGTGTTTGATCACAAATCACTCTTCTAAAATGTTCCAACTAAAAACCACTCCAACTCTGTAATTTTTCTTACTTTTTCCCTTCCACAACTATACAATGAAAAAATACTGATGTATAGAAGCATTGTATCAAAATCATATTAATCAAATATAGTTCAGGTTCATTCTCTTGAATATTTTCTCCAAAATTTCAAAGATACAGGAAAATGTTGTGAACCATAAAACACAGGGAGAGTGATTTTAGTTACATGACTACTTCTGAAGTTCTAAGAATTTGTTTTACGAATGCACATTTAACTCTGTTGTTCTTTTCTGATTTTCAATCAGTATTTCCTTAAAATACTTAGAACAAAGCTTAGGTTTATTGTTGATATGTAGGAAGAATAAATATACTGAGAAAATTCAAGAACAAATCAACCCAGAATCTATGGGCAGCCAGCCTAGCAGAATGCAAGTCACTGAGCAGGAACCAGTAGTTTCTTTGTGCAAAATCAGCTTTACTTCAGATCAGTTTAATTACTTTCAAAGACAGAAGGGAAGGACATGTACACAAACAAATTACCCCCACCGTTAGCAGCTTCAAACAATAATAAATATTTATTGCATCACAAAGTTTTTGTGGGTCAGGGTTCAGGAGCAAGTTAGATGGGTGATTCAAGCTTGAGCTCTCTCGTGAGGTCTCAGTCAAAGTAATGACTTGGATTGCAATCATCTGAAGGCCTCATGGAGGCTGGATGATCCATTTGCAAGGTGGTTCACTCATATGGCTGGCAAGTGGGTACTGGCTTTTGCTAAGGGGATTCAGCTCCTTTCCCTGAGGGTTTCTCCAGAAGGCTGCTCACCATGGGGGCTAGCTCTCCCCAAAGAAAGTAAAACAAAAGAACAAGGCCAAAGCCACAGTCATTTACATGGCCTAGCCTGGGAAATCACAGACCATCCTTCGCACTGTGTCATATTGTTTGCATGGGATTAGCCCTACCCAGTGTGGAGGGGGACTCTCCAAGGGCATGATAACAAAAAGCAAAGATTTGTGGGGGGTCACCTTGGTCATCTTGTCATTGAGCACAACACCTTTCTTGGAGATGTGGAGTTGTTCTTTGACCAGTTTGAATCTAAACTGGCCTGTGACTGTTTTGACCAATTGATTACAATGGAAATGATGCTATGCCAGTTCCAAGTTGAGTCTTTTACAGAGACTGGAAGTTTTTATTTCCTGACTTTTGAAGCCCTGAGCCATTGTATAAGATCAGGTTACCCTGTTGAAAAAATAACCACATATACAGTATGTTGAGGTATCAGGCATGTGTGCAAAAAAGACCATCTTGGCTGACTATTCGGATGATTCCAGGATGTGCCTCCATAGGACTAAAACCCCATGAGAAACTCTAAGTTCAAATCACCAGCTGAGTCTACCAACTCACAGAACTAAGACTTTACAATAAATTTGTGTCTTTAGCCATTAAATTTTGAAATGGTTTGTTACGAAATGACAGAAAACCAGGACAAAATTTATGCACGTTTCTGTTATTCATTCTTGGTATTTTATATGAACCTTTGCATTTCAGCATAAGTTCCATGATGGCGGGGAACAGTACCTTGATGACTACAATGGCCTCCTAACTGGTTTATCACATCACTCTTGCCCCCAACCTACTAGTCTCCAAATAGCAAACAGAGTGACCACCATTGTAACTTGTATCAAAGTCTTTCCTAACCCACAGGTTAGCCTATGTTTGAATTATGTATTATGCTTACAGACTGTACATCTCTTTTGTAACGCTTATTGCACTGTATTTTTAATCATAATTTGTGTGATCACGTCTTTAATATTTTTCTCCCTCACTGGGTACTAATCTTGAACAGGCAAGATGCACAGATACACTACCCATTGGTCTAGCCCCAGTCAAGAACAGTGCTTAGTACATAGTAGGTATTCAATAAACATTTATTAAATGAGTAACTTCTCAAAATATCTTTTATGTTTCAACTGATTTTGTAATAGAAATTTATTTCCTAGTGCTTTTAGTTTGCATCTTTTGGCTATTTCCAGTTGTAAAAAAAAAAAACAATTAATGTTTTAGCTAATTTTCCACAGGCTTCTAGAAAGAGGTCATGAAAATAGTTTCCTGAAACATGACATATACTCATATCTTCCCCTCTTCAACTTGGAATTCTCTTAAGAAAAGCAGAGATCTGGCCACTCTTTCTTGAGGACAGGTCTTTGGAATCTATCTTGCTCATCAAAGTGAAATAAAAAATAATTCTCTCGCTTCCTTTCCCCAGGTCTCATTTTACTTTCTATAGAATTTTTAAATGATTTTCTACATTTTTCTGTTGCATATTTATATTTGTTAACTTATTTAGAAGAATAAAAGATTCTCCTACTCTTCCCTCCAGCCATGTTGGAAAGCATAAAGCCTTGGTTAATATAATTATCCCAATCCTAGAAAATCAAAATCACTACCAAAAACTCTTCTACATTAATTAAAAAATGGAGCCAGGCAGACTGTTCGGTAAAGCATATGTTAATAGAGCACAGAAGTGGTTAAACACAAGGACGTTTCCCTATATAGGAGACCAAAGGCCCAGATATTCAATAACAAAAATTTTAGCCATATGTGTACTTATGTAGAACAGATTATTAACTATGATCCTCTGTAAATATAAGAAATGAATTACAATAAATCTGAATAATTTTAAATTATTTTTTGAAATCACAGCCATTAAGCAGTGGTGATCATTCAGTAGAAATATTCATCAAGATACATGTATGACAGAAATACCAAGTTCATTTTGCAATGTCAAATGGAGGCAAATTCTACAAATGCTTATATTCAAAAACATTTTCAGGGTAATTACATTTTTTTGGACAACATTTTCAGCATTCTTTTTTTTTTTTCCTTACATATGTTTCTAAATCTGTGTTTGGAATCCAAATTTTAAATTTAATTACAAGCAGAAGAATATGCCTACTTAACATCCAATTTAGTCCTAAATTACCCTTAAATTCATAGAGACTCATGGAAGTTTAGGGTTGGAAGTTTCCTAAAGTTTATCTAACCCAGTGGTTTTTTAGACGAATGCACATCAGAGTCACCTAAGGGCTTATATCAAAACACACATGTCTGGGTTCCACCCTCTGAGTTTTTGAATCAGTGAGTCTGGGAAGAGGGGGAGGGGGGAAGGCCTGAGAAGTGCTTTTCAACTAGTTCCCGGATCATCTTTGTGTGTGTGCATGTGTGTGTGTGTGTGTGTGTGTGTGTGTGTGTGTGAATTTTTTTTTTTAATTGACTTCCAGATAATCTTAATGTTACAGGTCCAGGGACCTCACTTTGAGGATCATTGATCTAACCCACTCCTTAAATTTTACAGATAAAGAAATAAAGGCCCAGAAAACCTGCAAGATTAATCCAATGATTCTGCCACCGTCAGTGGCAAAAATGGCAGGAAAAGGCAAGACCAGAAGGAAGGTTTTCCATGTCCAGGTAGAATGTTCCTTTGATTCTACTTTCCATCCTGAGGTCTATTCAGTATCATATGAGGTGTTGATTAACAAGCTACAGAAAAAATAAGTCACAGCTGAGGTAAAGGGAAGGCAACGTAAACATCCTCTCTCCCAGTTGACAAAATTAAAGACATGCAGGACCACACCAAAAATTGTATGATTCAGGTATTTCTTTGAGGCCACTACTCCCCTTTTGAAGTTCGTTTCCCTCTACACATCTAAGGACTTACTTTGCATTCTTACACTGCAACGTCTTTGTTGATAACTTTTCAGTAATTCCATTAAAGCAAATCACAGGGTTGTCAAATCTTCAAGGATCAGAAGATCATGAGTTGACAAGTAGCAGATGCACAGAAAGAAGTTTTAAATAACGTGCATTCATTCCCCATGTGGAGCAAAGTAGAATACCTATTACTCCATGATAGCAGAAACCAGCCGGGGAAGTAACAAAGAATGGAGTTATGCCATCATAGTTCCCGTTTCTCCCACTTTTATTCAGGGAAGAATCAAAGAATTCAGAAGAAAGAAAACTCTTAGACTTTCCAACAAGCTGTTTCTGTTTAACGACAGAAGTTTCTGTTAAAAAGTAGTATAATTGTGATGTCACTGAGCACAGTGAAAGCTGCAGGCAAAAAGAACGTTCTCATTGTAATACCACTACTGTAGGCATGTTTGAAACACTATAGCGTCTTCAGACTATAATTATAACTGTTTGTTGCTTCTGTGGTTTCAAAGATAATAGAAGTTGTTCACAAAATTTACACAACACTGATGTGTTGCATATAAAATATAGACAGTCACGTGCAAAATGTCCCATTATATATTTTCTCATAGAGAGAAACAGCTGAGAAACCTACAGACCATCAAATTATGACTCCAGTGTTTCATTACAAGCAATTAGACTCCGGAACCCAAAGGTACACCCAAAAAGCTTGGTGCAATTTGGCTAAGACCATTTAAAAGCTGGGCCACAGGTGTTTAAATCTGCAGAAAAGAAAAGTCCCAGGGCCTGTAGGGTCTTATTACTTAATTTGTAATTCCTTCTGTGGCTGAAGCATGAGCAGTGGGACTGGGGAGAAAATACATGTTAAGTGAGGAGAGAGATTCATAATTCCTCTGGTTCATTCCACAAGCAGAGTGAATGAGCAATCAGTGTCAGGCACAGTGCTCGCCTCAGTGAACTCAAAATCCAGCAGGAGAGGTGGGCATAAATGCATTCCTTCATCAAACATTGAACAGTGCTGTAAAGATTTCAGTACAAGCTGTTACTAATGTCATAGAACAGACGGCTTTCATGTTCAAAGGACTGGGGATTAGGAAGTTATCACCAACAAATGACACTGATCTGGGTCTAGATGAATTAAGAAGAAGTTTCCATATGGAAGAGGAAATGACCTGGCAGGAAATAAAGCCATGAAAACCAGGTTGAGGTCATATCTCCTAGAAAAATCATGCTAAGGAATTTGGACTCTGTTTCCAGACGCCAGGGGGGCTGTTTGAGGGCTCCAGGCAGAGTAGTTTCTGAGAAACTTCTTCTGGGAAGCACACCTAAGAAGGGTTGACAAAAAAATAAAAGACATTTTTTTGTAATGCCTGGATGAGCTGTTGTAATAATAGACTCTAGAAATGAGTCACAAAGAATCGAAGGAGTTGGAGAGAACTGAAACAGACTTTTGCCCTGAAGGATCTGCTAATTCCTGGTGGCCTAGAACCTGAATTTCAATGGGTCATGCTTTAGTGACAGGACACAAAACCGAGGCCAAAGCAGAAATGGACATCAATGCAACAAAGTAAATGGGGAAAAAACCAGTAAAATAACTAAAAAATAAAAATGACAAAAAAGTAAAATATAACTAAATGGTAATCAAAGATTTAATATCAATACAACCAAAAGTTATTTCTCTGATGAGAGTAATAAAGAACAAATCTCTGACAATAATCAAGAAAAAAAGAAGTATGCAAAATACACAATATGAGGGATGAAAAGGGACTTAATGATGCAGCAAATACTAAAAAGATAGTAGGAGAATATTATATCAACTTCATCACAGTAAATTTGAATGAGTCGGTGAAATGGACAAATTTCTAGAAAGGTTTGTAATCTAACTTGTTCATGAAGACCAAGAAAATCTGAATTATTTTAGAAGCCTCTTAAGACAGTAAAAATGTTATTTAAAATTCCTCCCAAAGAAAAGCACCTTGTTGAAATTGTTCTTTTGATACATTCTACCAAGCAGTCAAGGAACAGATTATTCCACTATTTTAGAGAAGAGAAAAAAAGAGATGCTCTCCAACATATTGAATGAAATGAGCATATCCTTTATATCAAACCCATACAGAGTCAATCTGAAACAGAAAATTGTGGGCCAACCTCACATGAAAAATATTAACAAACTAAGTCCAGGGATATACGAAAATGATAACATATTATTAACAGACTATGATTATTCTATAAAAGCAGAGTTGAATCAATCATTAGAAAATTATGAGAATGCTTTATTATACTAAAGGACTAGAGGAGAACATTGAAGGACATAAACCTACACATTCAGGAAGCTCAACAAACTCTGTAAGTAGAATAAGTGCAAAGAGATCCTCATCAAGACACATTATAGCCAAACTTTCAAAGAAACAAAGGGAGGATCTTGAAAATAGCAAGTGAGAAGCAAGTCATCACATACAAAGGATCCTCAATAAGATTATAAACTGATTTCTTTTCATAAACCATGAGGCCAAGTGGCAGTAAGATGACATGCTTAAGTTCTGAAAGAAGAAAACTGTCAACCAAAAATTCTGTATTTGATAAAACTATCCTTCAGAAATGAAGGCAAAACATTACCAAATGTAAAGACCCGAGGGAGTTTGTGCTTAGTAGGCCTGTCCCGTAAGAAAGGCTAAAAGGAGTCCACCAGACTGAAATGAATGGACCCTAGACAATAATGAGAAATCATATGAAGAAATAAAGAACAACAATAAAATAAGCTACACAGCAAACCTGACAGTAAGTAGTAATGCATATTTGACATGGAACTCTTCTCTTTTCCCCCTTTCCCCCTATGTTGTTCGGAAGGCAAATGCGTAAAAGAATAATAATAAATAATTATAAAACTATGTTATAGGGTTGGGGGGTGGAGCTATGAATTAAGAGGGATTTTCTCACACAATTGAAGAATAGTCTGAATAATTTTTATCTAAAGAATAATAACCAGTGGAGGGACCTACATCAGATAACAAGACTTACTACAAATACATAGTAATTAAGGCAGTGTGGTACTAGTGTGGAGATAAACCTATAAACCAATGGAATGGGACAGAGATTCCAGAATCAGAGCTACGCACCTAGATGGAAACCTGATACATGAGAGAACCAGCATTGTAAATCAGTGACAAAAGGATGAATTTGTCGTTAAACTATTTTGGGACAACTGATTATCCATATGGAAAAAAATTGTGTATCTTCAACCGTATAAACAATTCCAATGGATCAAGTACTTAAATTGAAAAGGCAAGAGTTTAAAACTTTAAAAGAGATTTTACGAAAATATTTTTATCACTTCAGGGTACTAAATAATTTTTAAATCAAACAGAAAGCATAAACCAAAAAGGAAAAGAGTGAAAAAGGATTGCTGCCGTCCAGAATAAATTTTAAAATGTGAATTCAGATGAAAAAGTCAAACAGTCCATTGAAAATGAGAAAATAAAACTAAAAGTTTTTCACAGAAGATGAACGGATAGTAAACACGGGAAACATTTCTTAATGTCAATAGCGATCAAGGAGATGTGTATTAAAACTACCATGAAATACAACACCATCTCCAAACAGACTGGCAAAATTCAGAAGTCTGAAAGTGCTATATATTGGTAATAGGTGAACTAAAGATGCTTCTCATACATTGCTGACGTAGGATAAAGTAGAATAAACTGGTAAAAACTCTTGAGAAAACAATTTGGAATTGCTGGGTAAAAGTGCATTTGTGTACATCCAGCACCACCACTTCCAGGGATACATTCGAGAGAAGCTCTTGACTACATGAATGTGAGCAAACTTACCCAAGAACATTTATAATAACACTTTGTTTGTAATAACAAATCAATCCAAATTTTTAACAACAGTAGAATACAAAAATAAATTGAAATGCATTCTTTTTTTATTGAGGTAAGATTGGTATATAACACTGTATATAAGTTTCAGGTGTACAGTATTACTATCTTGCAATCTTGAAACCTGCACAACAGTGAAACACAAATTACAGGTATATGCATCAACATAAATGGATCTCTAAAACGTAATACCAGGTCACAGAATAATACATGATGATCCCTTTTATATATAGTTCAAAAGAAGGCAAAACAAAATCACACAGAGGTCTGGAATAGATAGCTTCAATCTCTGTAATGTATGTTCTGAGGTCATCTGCTGGTATGAAATGAACAGGAATATTTTTTTTGGACTTGAGGTAAAGGGAGGGGGTAAGGAATAACAGCTGTGGGAAATACAATAGGGAGAAAAAAATAAAAACAGAGACAGAAAGACTACTGAATAGCAATGAGGTTGGATGGCACGAATCTGCAGGAAAGCCAGCTGGCACGATTCATGACCTAGTCCAGCAACCTTGGTTATCACTGAATGTTGCCGAGGTTGCAAATATTCATGTTCCAAACATACAGGCACATACATGCAAGCACTCATGCATGGACTCACACACTCCTATTGGACTAAATAATTTATGAGAGGTCTACCAGAAACCAGAGACCACAGGACAGAGGAAACTTTGTAAAATCCTTTACATTAGGCAATGTAATTGCCATGGATACCTGGGTATTTCCTTCTAGGCCCAGCTTCCTCAGGATTCTAGTTGGTCTGAATTTCCCAGAAACCTTAAAAAAAAAGGAAGCTGGGACAAACTACAGCCCCCATTGCAGCATTTGACTCTGAGGCAGTAACTGACATTCCCCCTCTTCTTGCTAACCAAGTCCTGCAAATCTCTATCCTTTTTCTGGCCAATCTGCACTGAGATTTAGCCAGAGTTGTAAGTCTGGGGCCAAGAGGGGAGATGAACAGAGACCGAGAAGAAAAAACATTGTCTTCTAAGGTATCAGCCTGATTTGAAGCCTCTTCCTATTCTTCCTATCTTCCAACAAGGAGTAAGCCACTCCCACAGGACCGGAAACTTCAAGGGAATTGGCAGATTCAAGGTTCTCAAGCACATCTACCCAGAAATCCCTGCCCATGTCTCAGGGTTCCATCTGCTTCTAATCAGAGCCTAATTTTGACACAAGGAACTTTTCTAGTCTGAGAAATCAGCCTTCTTTGAAATTCAGCCACTTTTACAAATAAATATAAGGTGGCCAACCATTGTCTGATCATCAGCTGTACATGACCTTCATCTACAGATGATGGGAGACCCAAATGCTTACAAGAAGGCTGTTTTTTTTTGAAATGTCTAGGTGTGAATCCTAGCTCCATTACACACTGGCTAAAGAGCTTTGACATGTTACAGAACCCCACTTTTCGTCAGTTGCCTCTTCTGTGAAATGGAGGTAATAAAGCCTACTTCTCAGGGTTGCTCTGGGATAATATATATAGTCACAGGCAGACGCTAGGCATTTAGTTAGTGGAAATTGTTAGCATTACATAACTTTGGTGCCGTCCTAGCCTTTTTTCAGTCCCACAAGAAGGCCTTCTGACTAGCACTTTGCTTTCTATGGTTGATTAATAGATCTGAGCCTGTCATTTTCTTTCTTCATTGAATCAATAGCACTTAGCAGGAGCCATCCAGTTCCACAGTCCTTACAGTTCCTAATTTCCCCATATCTCTCAATTACCTGAGACGTTGCTCCAATTATTACCTCTTTCTCGCCTGTACTCTAGCCCAGTTCATTACAGATGAAAGTCTTAGCAATGGCACTGCCACAGCATAACTGGGATGATCAATATTCTCCCGCCCGTCAGCGGTGGGGTGCATACCGCCTACCATCTGGCCAACAAGGAATCCGACTGCAGAATTCCCTCCTTGCAGTTGCTTTCTAAGACGACTTCTGTGTGCAACTGTCTTAGGCTAGGTTCCCTAGAAGCAGAGCCTAAGAAAGGGATTCTTGTTCAGGTTATTTGTTGAGCGAATGTTCTTAAAAGGATGGAACAGAGAAAGGCCCAAGAGGGCAGGGGAAGAAACTAAGAAAGGATGAGATCTTGGCCTCAGTTTGTTCCCATAAGGAGTGCTGGAACACAAATGGTGCCACAGAGTTGGTCACAGTTGGAGAACGAAGGCTGACACTTTTCTATGCCCGTGTCAGACAGTCAGTGTCTATAGTTTGTCACAGGAGGGGTAGTGTTGGAGGTGGGTTGTAGACTTCCTGGGAGAGGTACTTCTGGTCAAGGGCAATTCTTCAGAGAAGAGACAGCTATGGATGGTTGTCAACCTACAGCCACAGCGGTTAGGAAATGGATACATCACAGCATGTAAGGGGTCCAACAGCACGGCACCAACACCCTCCACTAAACAGCCACTTCTGAAGATGGCCCTAGTGTCACAGTTACAGTAATACAGAAGAGCAATTCCATGAAATAAAACTATAAATTTAAAGCCATGCAGTGGTCTGCTGGAACTGGTTTCTGTTAGCCTGCATGAGTTGATTAGACACATCTCTTCCCACCTCGGTATTCAGTGATGTCATGTTGGAAGCTTGAAATCGTCCATGGTGGGTGTATCTACACCAGGCAAACTGACAAAAGCTACACACCAGGCCCTTTTTGTGGCAGCGGAGTTGCGTAGTGGAAGAGGGAGGATGATCACATTGCTGAACATTTACCAGCACACCACTGACACAGTGCAAGGTAAGACTTGTTATTCCTGATTTTAAATATGAGGAAAGTAAGTTAAGAAAGAGCAATTAAGTGCAGAGTTAGAATTAAAATCTATTTCCATCTGACTTCATTGTAACGGGAATATTAGGTTTAGTTCAACATACATTTATTGAGTAACAACTATGTGCCAGGCACTGTTGTCACCAAGACTCATACTCAACCCACAAAGGAAATGGAATGAAAGTTCAGCCTTTGGGAAACCAGGAACATGATCTCTTGGGAATTTGATTGAATTACTTCTAGCTATTTTCATACCTTTGAGATTTTATTAATGTTTTTAAGATTTCTCCTCTTTTAAATTTATATTATAAAGTTTTATAAAGATTTATAAAATCTAATCCAAATGCCTCAGTTTATATGCAAAAGCTCTTTGGAAATACACAAAGCTTAATACAAATAGATCCATTTTTTTTACAAATTTCTTCTTTTTTTCACCTCCTTCATGGAGGTACTGGGAATTGAACCTAGGACCTCATGCATGCCACGTACGTGCTCTACCACTGAGCTGTACCCACCACCAACCAAATTGTTAATAAGAAAAGCAATAGTGAAGATAGCAGTCCTTTTTCAAATGGCTGAAGATGAGGGTGACTCCAAAATACCCTTCTTAAATTGAGTCAAGGTCACTTTCTTCTTGTGGCGTTTCAGTTTGAGGTGGAGCAACTCTTCCAGGCTCTTATTTTGACAGTGACTTTTAGTGAATTCTTCTGGCCCTGGAGAAAGGGAGGGCATTTCTCTCTTCCAGCATTTGACTCCATCATCTCTTCAGAGCCTGAACTGGAGTAGTCCTGAAAAAACTGTTTCAAAATTGAAGCAGCTCCTGCTGCTGGTTGTACGTGCATCTTTTCATATACATTCAGAGGAAGTTGTTAAGTTCAGGACCTTCATCATTTTGAGTGTTTGGTGGTTTGCAGGTTTCAAGACTCTCATATTTCAAAACTTCTCTTCTGTCCCTCTCTTTCCTTCTCTCACATTTTTGTCTATAACCTGCCTCCTATGGGGCCCAGAAACTCCACTTCATTTTAATCCCAGCTAGCCTTGCTGGCTCCTCTTATCACTGCTTCCGGCAGAACAGTAACATTATCATCACCGTGTCACTGGTCTCCAGTGCCGCACACATGGCTGACTTTCCAAAGCAAGGATACCTGATGGAAGGAGAGAAATTAAAAGATGATTTGCTATTAGTATAGTGAAAGATACAATCACAGCAACAGGAACAGTCACAATGCTGGCGAGAGTACCGATCTGAACAACTGACTGGTTCTTTGAGAGACCGATCCATGCGTACCTGTGAATGTTCACACAAACACGCCCATGTGCATGCACGCACACACAGACAGCATGTGATTATACACCTTTTTCCTAACTGAACGAAGAAAAGGTAACAGTACTCTTCCAAGGGCTTGTTCTTTCTGGGTAAAATTTTGTAAGACTGCTATCAAAGCAGGTTGTGTATGAGACAAGGAAGGTTACACATGAGACAAAGATGAAAAAAACTCACTTGCCCCAAGACTTCGCTGAACGACGTCATTTTGTTGAATTCTATCCATTAACACATGTATTTCGATCCTAAAGATGACTGACAGACATTTGCAAAGCGAAAGTAGAAGCTGACCTGCAGACAGTTCAAATTTGCCATATGCTTGCTGTCACCGTTCGCAGTCTGTGGACCATCCTAATTTATGCTTCAGCGGACTAACCTGATGGATTTTAAAGAACGTGAATACCTGTTTATTTTTCAAATAAGGCATTTTATTTTTGCTTATTACTCATAAGTATGACAACCATGATAAATGATTAAGGGCAAACTTAAGAGAGTTGGAAGGGGAGAGAACGGGCTTCCCCCCTTGGGACCTATCACAAATGTTTTCCACTTAAATGATCGCCTCGCTGAGGAAATTCTCAAAAAATACTCATCAGGTGCAATTTCAGAAAAAAAGGTCACTTCCTTCAACATAACCGAGCAGAATTTTAAAGGGAACTTATTAGTGCTTAAGAATTACTGCAATGTAAGTGGCGTGTGTGTACACAAATGACTGAACAGACACTTTTTTAACCTGTCTAATTTTTGCCTTTTCAAAAAGAATCTCGTTATGTCTCATGTGTTTAAACAAACAAATATCCTGTTAACTCATTGCCCTTTCCTTTTCTTTCATAAAACTTTATTTCTTAGGCATTATTGTAGATGGAAGAGATTTCTGATGGAAGGGAAAACAGTCAGTGTTAGCTGTTTTAAAATTCGACACTTCAGTACAAAACTACTCATCCTTTTCTCTTTGTGCATTTAAGGATAGGTCTTCAACTTTTCCGGTTTTAATCAGATAGCCCAGATGGTCATGCTTATGGTAAAAATGTCATTAAAGCCTGAGTAAATAAAATAATTAAGAGACTTACTAATTAATTTTTAAATGTTCTAGATTCTGAGCAAGGGCTATAGATTGTGTGATACACTCTTTGTCTCTTTTGCTTTCAACATAGTGGTTGGTGTGTGGTAAGGCTCAATAAGTGAATTTTAATTAGTTACTGGGTTATTTACACGTTATAATAGGTATTCTGCTTTTAAAGGCGCTGTATTTGTCAAAATATTCTAAAACAATTAAACCAACCATCTAAAACATGTACAACTATTCATTATTTTCAAATAAAATAATTTGTTGCTTGCATTTTAGCCAACTTGACTTTTCAAATGTCGCTTCTGACGGCGTTTATGTTATAAATCATGAAAACAATGAGTAACGTGCAGTGAGTCATAGAAATCAGACGTGCAAATAGAATAAACACAGTGTTCAGGCTTGTGCTTGTTGTCACGCGGATGGACAAAGCCCCTGGGAATATTAGGAAGCTGATCTTCACCTCGTGTAACAACCATCTACCTGGTTTCTCACTGCAAAACGTCCTCGTCCTTTAAATTCTCGCGAAGAGGAGGGTAGGAGTGAGGCACCGCTTCATCTGAAGCACCAACAAGACTCCGGGTTCGTCTGTAGACGCGCAGCCCTGGGCAGCTGGCACCCTTCCACGGGGAGCTACAAACACCACTTTGCCACATTGCAAGTTTCCTCAGGCAGCAGATGTCTTGTAGCTGCCGCTCAGGTCTCCAACTCCACCAAGCCACCTGTACAACATATTTAATGTACCGGCAATGCTTGTGTCGCCACTTGGGAAAGATTTTTTAAATTGCATTTAATTTTTCTCTCAACACCTTTATGATCAGTGAAATTCAGCATCAGATTGCAAACCTTTGGATTCAAAAATATAAGGGAAAAATCAAAGCCTTCCCACTTCTCCCCAATCCCCCAACTTCCCCCAAATGATTCAGGGAAAATGCATTCCTCTTCTATATCATGACAATTACATTTTATTTCTTAAAATTCAAATGTTTCCAAAAAGCAGTGTTGCTGAACCACTACTCAGAAAAGTTAAACAACTAGCTGTTAAATTGCTCACCCTCCTGCTCCACTCTGACAGCACCGAACTTGAACGTGCCTTCACCACAACTTTAAACTGTGGGTGCAATCCTCTTAGAACATTATCTGGAAACCATTCTGACTTCTTCGGCTGCTAAAGTGATACTTACAGTACCATTGTGTCTGTCTGGTTTAAAAATGAGGTTGATAACGGTAATGCTTTTCCTAAGATGATCTTCTACTTTTTAATGATACCCGTAGTTTCCCCTACATAAATGACTAAATCCTTACAGAATCTCGGTCTTGATTAGCACTCCTGCTAGTAAAATTTCACATACTAAATCAGCACCAGCTGTAGCAAGAAAGAAAGAAAAAGGCAAGTGTAAATGTTCCATATGCCCCACCAAATTGGCATCTGTGTCAGTAACCCTTTTTTTTTTTTCAACTATTGTATACATACATTCTCTTAAGTGTTTTGTTCACAGAATACTGCTAACAAAATTTCTCTGTTGGCATCTCAAGGAAAGAGCCTGTCCTTGGTCTCATTCAACTGCACAAAATACATATCTCCTTCTCCTCTTGTGGTCATGGACACACCTGAATGTTCTATTTCTGTAAGTTGCTTCAAGTTAGTGAACCTTTATTTTGACATCTGCTTTCTGTAATGTGACACTGCGGTGCTCCTATAAAGCTGCTTTGTAGCTGGAGTTTAATTAGTAGCAACACCAAACAATGTCAGAGAGACAATAGAATTATTTTGGTCACCTGAAAGGTAGCTCAGAGACCAGGCTCAAAACCAATAACCTGGAATGTGGTGGTGGTAGAAAGTATTTGTCATCACTCTCATCTCATCGCCCACATTTTCTTCAAATTATGAAATGCCACTCCACGGAGAGATAAAAATAAAGATATCGATGCATCAGAAATAGTCCCAAGCTTTGTCTAAGATGCTATGCCTTGCTACTTTTGGTGGTTTTCAATAGCTTACCCATTGGGGTCTTGTTAATTGTCTGAAATCCAGAGGATGTAGCTCTTCAGGACTGTATTTAAGCCATCAATATGAATCCCACAATGGCCATCAGAAAGCTACAAACATAGAAGAGCATACTAATTAAATGGTCTCTCCGTAAGGAATTTAGTAGGATATGTCCCTGAGATAGCTGTCCCACAGAGGGAAGAAATACGTGTAAATAGTCTCACCCGTCACTGGGACCTGGTTTTCTTGGTAGGTATACGGAAGTGAGAACGTCCCTTTTTGGTAACACTCACTGATCCCTGCTCCTTTCACAAGTGTGGATGCTTTGTGTTGCTCTTGTTTACTTCCATATCTGCCTCTCTGGATTTGACTATAAGCTCCTTGAGAGCTGAGACAGCATCTCTGTAGTCCTATATCTGTCCTCCTGGCGTAGCAGAGTTTAGTAGATAACCAGCAAGTGTTTGCCCGCATCAAAGTTGTCAAGGAATGCTAAGAGCTTTTATTAAAAGCTAAATGAACTGGTTGATGAACAGCTTACCATCTGGGATCAAATGACCCAACTACATAAGGACAAGGGGAGATGGATGAAAATTTCCTTTGTTTCCCTAAAGTTTTCCTACTATATAAATTCTCTTTCTTCAAGTGTTACCATATGGCTATTGAGATTTTGTGAAACTTACACTTGATAACTCTTATATATCCAAGAGTAAAGATCAGAAGATATTTTGGTTATAAGTTAAAAATCTCTTGGCTCCTAAGATCCAGTTAACCTAAATTCTTAGTGAAATATTTAGAGAAGGGCATGCGGGGAAATCCACAACTACAATTTATCTTGCAAAGTGCTTTAATAAAATATGAAAATTCATTCTCTTAGAAACATGTAGGTTCTCTTACAAGACAATGGCTTCTCTCCCCAGGACTGTTAGCAGTCCAACAAATCTGCTAGCCTCCTCTCAGGGAAGCTGTGATAGGAATACCTGTAGAGGGAAATTTGGATGAGATGATCCAAAGTTTACATACATGAAATTCACCTACACTTACCAACCATACAGTGATCTTGCAGCTATTGTAATGATTATACTGAATTGATTCTTAAAACATTTGGTCATGTGATAGTTGATGGTAGCAGTGATAAAATGTGTGTTTCTGCTAACCTATGTGCTCCTGGAAAGCAAGCACAGTGGATTGTATCTCTATATTTCCAAATGTCAGCACAGTAATACAGAGGATGTATTTCTTAAATGACTGCTGAATACATGAATTTTTTTTTTGAACAACTGATTTCTCACATGGTTGTCTGCTTATTTTTCAGTCCTAGGTCTATAAATGGCATTCTTATTTTAATACAGTTGTATGGATGATAAATTATACACTGATGTGGGATTTCCCCAAATGACAGACAGGTATAAAAATGAATGTGGAGAGTCAATCAATCAAAAAGTCCTTTCTGAGAACACTGTGTGTAAGCTGTCCTACTACACTTCATAATATACAGCCATCAGCCCAAGAGAATTAGGACAGTAGCTGGTAAAACCAGGATGGCATCAAGCTGGCATTCCAGTTGCTCTATACCTGTGTCTTCTTGTTGAATGTATTTTGCTTTCTTTCTAAAATTTTTTATGTCTGCTGTTAACAGTCACTGAAATGAAGACACTATTCTAATATATTCTTCACATAACTGTGACGATACAGTTCTCCTCATCAAAAACTATCAAAATTTTCATTCATCCCTGCTAAATATATTGAACATCAACTTTGGTTTCTGGTCCAAGGCAATCGGTGATTGTGTTGAGAAGACACCATGCAGCTATCATCCTAAAATAATTAGGGAATAGATATATTCAAAAAACAGGGTAGATTATACAATGCCTACAAGTTCATAGAAAATTGTCGTGTTTAGTAGGCAAAGTTCAGGAGGTGGTGACGTGGGATTTTCATTTGGCTCACTGGCCTTCAGGTCCCAAGGTGACATTTGGACTAATACTGTCTGTGTGTATGAGGGACTGACGGTTACCAATGGCCGTTACCTCTTATAATTCCACGGGCTTTGTGCACCAACAGCCACCTCATCCTCTCGGGTTGTGTGCCGGGGTACTTTGTGTGTGGTGGTTGTTTCCTAAAAGGCCACAGCCAGGTCACACACTATTTAAAGCGCTACTTTATTTAAGACAACTTGCAAGTGTTTCTTCTCCCTTTGCTATCTATGATTGCCCCATTTCAGTTTGCCATAGAACAGCTGTTTCGATATCCAGCGTTTATCCGCTCTCCACATGCATCCAGCCCAGAGGGATTGTTAAGCAGATCATTGTTTTAATTCTGGCTAGATTCCAGGTCCCCATTATTAGTGATCCTGTCTTAACATTTACTGTTCAGTTTGGCTCACAGGTGATGTTGATTAAATTGGATATGCCATCTGGGGTGGGTTTTCGTCTGGTAGGCACATTCAAGGCTGAGCACACCTCCTGCTTCATTTGGATCTGAAGCTTTATGCCTCGTGTGGTGGCATCCCGGACCTGGCTGTGTGCAACCTGGTCTTGACTCCTGGCTTCCCCAGCTAGTAGTTCTTTGAACTGGGCAATCCACTTCTCTGTTTGGGGCTTTGATTTTCTAATGAATAGAACAGAGAGAATTATCATTAATTCACTCCTGCACTCAGTTCTTTGTTAATTTTTTAACCTTTTATTAGGCAGCCACTTTTCGCCTGAGACGATGCCAGATTTGGAGAAATCAGAGATAAATAAAAAAATCTCCTCATACTACATGCGTTGTTTACAAAACATCCCTTTATACCAACAGATAGGAGCAAAGAGCTCTGGAGCCTGGAGGACAGAGCAACAAAGTCTGCTCCCGGGAATCACGGGATTTCACAAGAACGACATGATCATTGAGTCACATCCTAAATGTCATGGGCTCCAAATTTTGCTTTTGTGCATCTCATCAATTAAACTCTCCATGTGAGGTTAACGCATAACAATTGTATCCTTATCTATTGGGGGGAAATATCAAATAGGCACAAATTACTTATTTTTTATTTCTTTAGTTAATTTAAATAAGCAAAGGAGACTTGAATACATGTGCTACATACCACCTGGGATTGTTTTGAGAAGCAGATGGCATGATGTGTGAACAGGTACCCTTTAAAAAGAGGAAGAAATCTCTTTCAAACCTGAGGGTGATGTCACTTGCCCTTCCTATCCCAAGAGGCTGTCACAGGACTAAGAAAATGAATGCAAAAGGGGGCTGGAAATGTAAAGCATGGCTGTTAATAAGAGCAGCAAGTACTAGCACTTCCCTCCTACAACGTACTCGGCCCCATTCTAAGTGTTTACATGTATTAGCTCATCTAATTCTCCCCACAACCAATAGGGTAGATTCTAGAGGTGATCCTTTTAAAGTGTTGATGTTGCACCATTTTCAACTTGCAAAAATGATAATTCCACATGGTTCAACATATTATTTCTTCACTATTCTGCAGATGGAGAAATGAGGTACAGTTAAAATACATGCTAATTTTTAAAAATTGAACAATACAGAGTATATAATGTAGCGCTAACTCCATCATGTCTTACCCCTTTGCTTTCATCCTATTCCACAGATGTCACTTCTTTTAACGTGTGGGGTATGTACTTCTAGTATATTTATATCTCACTGAAGACTTTTATAAAAACCCTGGACAGGATATTATATGTACTTCTCTATATACTGCATATTAAATAAGTTAAAATTATGCACATTGTTCTAAAATCTGCATTGTTCACTTTACATTCTATCATGGACAGCTTTTCATAACATGAATCTGCCTTATCTTATTCAAAGTCTAATGGAAATTCTGCATAATGTTGTTTAGCCTTTCTTCAATGGTATATATTTCAATAGATAAAAGTTAGACTGCCGTGCAAAATTTCTGAAAAATTTTTAGTATTACATTAGTAAGAACAATTAATGCCAGCTAGTATAACAAATAACCCTCAAATTTCAATGGATTAACACAATAAAATTTATTTCTTGCTCCCAAAAAAGTCAGAAAGGTTTTCTGGGTGTCACTTTCAAGTGGTAACTACGGGACCCAGGCTCTTTGTATCACATGACTTCAACACATGGTCTTCACTGTTACTACCAAAAGAGAAGAGAAATGAGAAAGAGCACAGAGATGGTTTTCTGTTCAGTCCTGGAAGTGTTGCACATTGTTTCCATCACTTTCCAATTGACCAAGACCGAATCAAGTGGCCCAACCTAAAGGAACCTGGGAAATGGAGGCTCCCTGTGTGCACAGAAAGAGGAAATGGGGTTAACGAGCATCCAACCAGCCAGTCTCTGCCATGGGTGCACAACCAAACCCAGGAAATTTAGAATTATTGGTAAATTTAGCAGCAATACTTGTTAAAATCTTGGAGGGAAAACTACTTTGCCATATTTCAGTGGGTTCTCTATACCACATAATTAGGGATAAAATTGTATTATGACTATGACTGAATTCACAGACTCATAGATCTGAGACCTAGAAGCCATCTGGAGACCCCCCCATTAAATTCACTTCTTCGAACAGGTAATGTTCTCTCCAGGGACTCTCAGCCTTTTTTAATCACCAAGAATTTATTTCATGATTTTTCTCCAAATATTTTATGGTCAGAAATAAGTTGTCTACTAAACCACATTTATGGAACAACAGTATTTATTTTTCCCATGTGTTATTAATCATTTATGCACATAAGACTGCAAATCGGAAGTTCTGAGCAGAATATGATGACAAGACTTACACTAAGTTGATATAAAGCCAGCTGGGAGGAAAGAAACCTGGGGCTTCAATGAGTCTGTATGTCATTTCACTGTTATGGACTGAATTGCATCCCCCCAAATTCTAATGGTGAAGCCCTAACCTCCAATGGGACTGTATTTGTAGACAGGGTCTTATAAGGAGGTAATTAAGGTTAAATGATGTCCTAAGGGCAAGGCCCTAATCCTATAGGACTGGTGTCCTTATACGAGGAGGAGACACTAGAGATTCTCTGTTCACACACGAAAGAAAGTTCATGTTAAGACAGAGCAAGACGGCACTGCCTGTAAAACATGAAGGAAGTTCTCACCAGAAACCAGCTGTGCTGGCACCATGATCTTGGCTCTCCAGTCTCCAGAAAGAACTGTGAGGAAATAAATTTCTGTTATTCAGACCTCTGACTCTGTGGTATTTTGTCACTGCACCCCGAGCTGACTAATACACTCCGCTAAAGGTAAACTTTCTACTGTGTCTCTTTAAAATATGAAACTAGACCTCACATGCTCACTCTGTCACAGTCAGCTGTACTTAGGAACAACCGAACCATCCTCCTTTGGTAAAGAGATGTCCTTTTGGAGGGCAATATCATTTCTTCTAGGTGTGCCTGTATCAGAAAGCCCTGGCTGGAAGAATCAGCTGTATAAACATGCACTTGTGTATAAGACTTGGTGTTTGTTCGTCTGCTTGCTTGTTCTTTACTATGCTGTCCTACTTACTGGAGGTTCAAGTACTAGCTTTAGTATTCTCATAGGCAATCTTTGTGTACAATTACACATGCACATTGAATGATGTTGAAACTGTTAACCCAAGTTCTCATTTTTTAGGTTAGTGCAGAGGATCGGATAAAGAAATCATGACAATTAAAGAAAACATTGAGATCTGCCACCAGCAAATCATTTCCTCATCCCTCTTTCAGACAAGAATCAGGACATACAGGTTCAGAAAAAGTTATCTAAGCAAAATGCCAGGGTCTTTTTTTTAAAGACTCCAAACCCTATTTTGCAAAGAGGTGCTGGTCGTCGGTGTTTGCCGCTGCCCCCTCTCCCCTTCCTCCTCCTGTGTATGACTTGCGCTTCATGAATCTGCTTCTCCGTGACCATCCCAGACTTGAAGAATGTGAAGACTGTTAGAAAGCAGGATTCAGCATCCCTATTTTAATAATAAATACAAACACACACTTACCCAGCACGTTTGACGCCTGCCTGCAACAAAAACAGCTGAACAGATTGTGATGAAATTCAGAGACTGACAGTCTGACAAAAAAAGCCCTTTTTGTCTAAAATCTGGCTTCCATAGGTTTTTGCAAATCTAAATATTTGATTTTGCACTGGAAAAGGAGCCAGTCTTATGTACAATTTATAAAATAAATGTGTAGATACATGTTTTAAAATCTCCAAATTTTGTCAACACATACTGTCCAACTTTAAAGACTTATCTCCCCCATTTTTTTTTTCCCTATGACTTGGGTGTATTTCCCTCCTGCCTTTTAAGGCTTTAACTATATTTATCTAATAAGAACTCTTTTGCAAACCAGTGTTTCAATAGTGATTTAACAGTAGTTTCAGTGTCAAATTGCCCTTTGCACAGCAGGGAGGTTTAAGCTTTGCTGCATTATACTTCCAAGACTCTTAGGAGCTGGAGTTGGGAGATAGAATATTTTCTTTGAAGTTTGCCTTTCGCTAAACACTGGGACGCAAACAAGCTCCAGTTACACAGCAGTCACACAATTCCATCACACAGCTACCAGGGCTAAACATTGTATCAAATTTTCTAATTATGTCTTTGTGATATTTGCTACACGAGGTTAGGTGAATGCAGACTAGAATCAATATAAAATGTCGTCTAAACAGGACATCTGGACTTTGAGATATTTTGTTTATTGCCTCAAAATTCCTCTTTGGGAAGTCATAATTACAGTGAAAATAATCAACAAAAACCTTAAAAGCATTTTTGAGAAATTCACATATGTGTTAAAGGTACTTATTGGATGGGAGATATATATGACCAGAATACACATAAATGTGAAGTTTCAGGTTAAAATAGATATATTTTATTCCCAGGCACATTACTATATTGACTTTTCCTATATTGTAGCAATTTAGCTGCCTTAGTGCTATTTCTTTAAGGGATTTTTTAATCATTTTGTATGCTGAAAGCTGGACTTTTCCCTTTTGTGAGATTTCTAAGTTTATGTATCATTCTTTTCTTTTCTTATTAATAGTTTAGAGAGAGAGAAAAAATGATAAACTGCCAAGGAGGCATCTCACCCATGAGAGAGAAGTAAAGTGCTAAAGAACATTTCATGACCCAATAAAAAGTATCACAAACTATTCACCACAGAAGTTGTAGGCAAATCTGAAGGACGTGCAGAGCAAGGCACGTCCATCGAGGCATCCCACAGCTTTGAAGCACTGAGGAACTGAGGAAGGTACTTTTTGTTCCACTACACAAATGTAAATTATTCCAACATTGCCCTAAAATTTAAATAGGAATTTTGATGTGCTTTAACTATCATTAGTTTACAGTAGCATATAGAAACAGCATTCAGAGGAATCTATATTTTTAGAAAAAGGAAGACTTAGGGGTGTCAGGAAGTTATTTGGGGACTTCCAGGTCACTAGTGACATGGTGGGGAAAGGACAGAGATTCTGACTCATAAGAAGTGCCACTAGCAGGATTTCCTTGGGGGCAGCCTTAGCTGATTAAAATGGTCAGCTCTGCTATAGGTAGCAGAAAGCACCGCTGCCTTCAATGCACTGATGGTTTCAAGGTTTCAGGGCATGAAAAAAAGGGGTGAGGATGAATATGCACTGAATTATAAACTGACAGTGATCTCTGGGAACTGAGATTTTGACTAATTTTTGATTTCTTCTTTCTGCGTACTTATATTTTTCTAACTTCATAAAAATGAGCAGATATGAATTATATCATCAAAAAAGCATGTAACAGCAGCAACCAAGATATCCCTCAGTAGGTGAATGAATAAATAAACTGTGGTATATCCAGACAATGGAATATTATTCAGCACTAAAAAGAAATGAGCTATCAAGCCATGAGAGGACATGAAGGAAACTTCAGTGCATATTACTAAGTGACAGAAGCCAGTCTGGAAAGACTATATATTATTTGATTCCAACTATACGACACTTGGAAAGGGCAAGACTATAACATAGACAGCAAAAACCAGTGCTTGCCAGGGATTAAGGGGGAGAAAGGGATGGATAAGCAGAGGACAGAGGATTTCTAGGGCAATGGAACTATATGATACTCTATCTGTGTAATATTATAATGATCTGTGATGCTATAATAATGGATATATGCCATTATACATCTGTCCAAACCCATAGAATGCAAAACACCAAGAGTGAGGCCTAGACTATGGACTTCGGGGGATTATGATGTATCAGTATAGGTTCATCTGCTGTAACAAATGTACCACTCTGGTAGGGGATGCTGATGGTGAGGGAGGCTGTGCATTTGGGGGTGGAGGTATATGGAAACTCTCTGATCTTCCTTTCAATTTTGCTGAGAACCTTAAACTATTCTTAAAAATTAGTCTTTAAACTATGAAAAAAAAAATAGCTAGAAGTCAGAATAAAAATGAAGACGTATCATGTGCTTTAGAGACACTAGGAAGTATTGTCATATACTGTCTCTCAATTCAGTGACTTAACAGGGACCCAACTGTCATGGTCTTCAAAGTCATAAAAAGGAAAGGTCAGCTAAATGTGGTTAAACTCACAAGGGTGAGAAAGTAGAGGCTCAAAGTGGTCAACCACGGGCCACTCAATGTTCACACAGAAAAGTTTATGATTATAAAAAGAAGTATCATTCAAGCCAGATTTAGAAGTATTCCAAAATGCACAGGAAATTCACCCTCCAGATGAAGTTTCATAATTAAGCCAGGGACCTGCATTGAGTTGAACACCAAACAAGGTGCCCCTTCCTGGAAAGTAATGAATATTCTTCAAACGGCGAGGGAGCAGGGCTGCTGTTTGATGCTGATGACATTGAAAATTTAGGAGAACGGAAATCCCATCATTTTTCATTTGTATGCAAATTTGTCTGTTCCAGAAATTAACCCCTGGCCCCCACGTCAGTTTTCATCTCCAGGAATTTTCCTTGCCAGCACCACACGGTGTAGGCTTGTCACTATCCTGAGGTCACCAGGCTTCCCCAGTTTAAAAACCACCACCACCCCCAAAAGTCCTACTGGCGCTTTATTTACCCTCATTACTGGAGCAATAGCAGGAGAGGCCTGTTGTAAAATGCACATCTCTCAGGGCCGGCCCGCATGCCAGCAGCATTGAAATGCAAACTGCAGCCAACTTTGGCCAAACAGCTCTCACTGACCGCTGCTCCCGGTCTTAGGTGAACCCGGAACAATAGCCCAATCCTATTACCCGCCTTTTGAGCCAGATCTTCCACTGTTAAAAAGTTCCTTTGTTAATTTCCACCTTAGACAAATGTCACCATCTACATGTGAAGGGGAGAGAGGTGATTGAGGTTTTTAATTGATGTGGATTTAATTATGCTAATTTAGACAGCTGTAAAGCATTTCAGTATAGCTGCATAATAGGGCAAGCAAATACAGGTGCCCTTCACTGTAGGGGCTTAATTTTTAACCTAGGTAGCTTGAAAAGAGAACGGGAGTTCAAAAGCCTGGGCAATTTAAGATTCCTAGAGGGAGGTCCACCCACGCTCTGAAATGTTTACATCACCTAAGCGAGAGCCGAGAGAAACCCTCATTCCTGCTTGAAAACTCCGAACTTGTCCCTAATTAGAACAGACAATTTGAAATGACATGTCAGTCCAGCGTTGATTCGAGATAACACTAAGCTAGAAGTTGGGAATTAAAAAAGACCTTTATTTTCATCTTTAAAAAAAAATCAGACAATGGAAATGGTGATAAAAGATCAGTAAGCATTTTTCAAAATTTTTTTCAAGGAAAGGGTTTTTGATGTTTTGAACCGTACTGACAAGGTGCGTTTACCTTGCCATATGTACATCTAACGTGGCTTCCCATAACCAGCAACATGGAGACACGATACTCAGCATCATTAGTGGGAAGATAATATTTGTTTAAATTGCTGTATGATTCTTTTCTGGTTTCTTGGTCCTTTTCTTTTGGGTGACTAATGCAGCCAACCCTATTTAAGTTGTATGGAGTCTTAAACAATCCTATTCCATGGATTAGCTGCTCAAGAAACACTGCTTGGGGAATTCGCTGCTCCAAAGGCAGACTGGTTTTAGCGGGCCATGTTGGACAGGCAAGTATAGAATAGTGTGAACGAAGAGGAGGAAGCATCAAAGATATTTCGGTGTCTTTTTGTGTGTGGCTTGCTGAGGTAGGGAGTCTGAAGATGCTGCAGCTCTTCTGTTCCCGTTCACCTCTGGGTGACGCTTCCTTCAAGGCGAAAGCTGCCCCCGCAGACCTGGGTCTCTGCCCCTAGGAGGCCGGTTACATTTCTAGAGGACAAAGAGCTTATCAGTGAATCATCTTCCTTTCACCCGGCCATTTCCTCCTCAACCCTGTCAGGCTTCTCTTCTGAGCATTTCCTTTGTCCTCCACTAATCAGACATGTAATTAGCTGGCAAAGAAAAAAAAGAAAGAAGCAGGGGCATCTGTCCTCTGTTCCACACAGAGGGTGGAGAGTGACCTTTCCAATCCTGCCCCAGTTTTTGGTGAAAGTACACAGATTTGGGCATGAATTTTGACTCAGGTTTTTACAACTCTTTAGACCTTGGATGAGCTATTCAATTTCTCTGACTTAATGGATATGTCAAGTGAAATACATATGTTGCCTCTACACATGAGCTGTGGATGAAACATGCCCAGTGCTCTGTCCAGCACACAGCAGGCATAAATGATGTTTGCTACCCACAATGCTTCATGCTTTCTCCATCCCAGCACCCCATCCCTCACTCCTTTTCTCTTTCCTTTCACCCATAGCTTCTTGACTCACGTTGTCTAATTTTCTCCTCTCTTGAAATTTTACTCTAATTTTATTTGTATTTCTTTCCCTTCTGTCAATTTATTACTATTTTTTCTTCTTGTTATTTCTTAGAGATTCTTTAACTTCTTCCTCTTACCTCTTCCCCCTTTTGGGGGGTTATAATAGGAGTGGAGAAGGGAGGAAGTTGTTAAAGTCAAAATGGGGATCTCAAAGGAACAGAGGAAAAATAAACATTGAAGAACTCCATAGACAAAATTCTGATATTATTTTGCCTAAAGGAATTCAAAATAGTATTTGTCTGATGTAAATCTGTACAAATTATTTCTTTCTGGCTCTATGCTATAAGCATAATCTAAAGTATGCAAACCAGTCATGCTAAAACAATATGGAAAAGTTGCAACTCATTAGTTGAGGATTTTTGCTTTTCAAATGGCATAGACATAGCAAGAATAGTAATAATAATATCTTTTAATTAATACTATTTTAATAAAATATAAAATTAATAATAAGAAGAATGGAATTCTTATTTCTCACAACGTGGAAAGCTAAAGTAACACAAGCAACTATTACTCTGCTAACTTGTAGAAATGCTGGATGCATTATAACAAAAAATACAATATATAATTGACCTTGAAGGAAAGGGGGAAATTCTCTGCTTCAGAAATAAAGAAGACATTTGCGGTCAAAGTGGCAAACACATGACTGACAGCACAGTAATTGTGGGTGATACTGGTTTAAGTAAGGAACAAGGAAATTTTTTCTGCTTATTACAAAGGAAGAAAAAACACTCAGCAAATATTAAACTCCCAAAGACACACCTTATACAAGTGTAGAATGTGCATTCATGTTATTTGAAAATCTCAAGAATCTAGTGTACAAAAACGGAAAGGAACTTGACAAAAGGCAAACTCAAACCTGTTTAGGAGCACTGACACTGGCTGGGATGCCCGAGAATCCAACAGCTGAAGAAAAGCTCACAATGGAGGAATGATGAGTCACGCAAGAAAAGAATTTTCTGTAAGAGTCAGGAGACACAACAAACAGAAAGATTGGTACCTTTAATACCCTAATCTAGTAATCTGAAAGATAATACAAAATAAAGATATTTAAAATGATAAAAAGATAGAAATAACTTTAGATAGATAAAAGAAGAAATAACTATAAAAAAGAATAGTGAATAATGAAAAAAAGGAAAGGTAAATTTGAAAAATAACCAAATTAAAATCACAGAAATAACAAATATGTTCATTAACATGAAAATCCTCAATGGATGAGCAAATCAGTAGCTAAGGATGTCATGCCATAATCAGAAGACACAGCTAAAAAAATTATCTCCAATTAGTACAGAGGAAAGGAGACCAAATTCATTTTTTTAAAAAAAATGCTAAGAGGCATGAAGGAAACAATGAGGTAGTCAAACATGTATCTAATAGGAATTACAGGGGAATGAAATAAATGAAAATAAACCATTCCTGAACTCATCATAAAACAAATAACAATAAAGTTAAAAATACACATATATTAAAAGCAACTAGAAAGAAAATTCAGATTACCCAAAGAACAACAATTAGGCTGAAGAAGAGTTTTCATCAATAAAAATAGAGTCAGCAGGAAATGTAATAATATCCTCAAAATGTTATGGGAAAAAACAACTGGCAACTTAGAATTTTATACCCACATCAATTATAATGAAAGATTAAGGATGTGATAAAAAGATTAAAAAATTTTTAAAAAGTGAAGGCTGATAGAGTTTACTATCCTCAGATTTCTTATGGAAAGAACCACCAAAGGATGTACTTCAGTAAGAAAAATGTTGAACTAGAAGAAGGGAGAGGTACAAATGATGGCACCCAAAGAAACTGGTAAATATATGTCTAAATCTAGGTAAGTATTTAGGTCAAATATAATGACTTAGTTTAGAGGATCAAAACAAAGGAGAAGTCAAATAATATATTGATGGTAGAAGAGTGTAGTGCTTGGAAATTAGAACAAATAAGTCAAGTGTGCTTGTTAAAAACTTGTGAGCACCATGGAAGACTAGAAATAGAATACATAACTCCTATTTAATAACAAAAAAAGCAATTAATCTAAAGAAGAATAAGAAGACAAGAACAAAGTGAAACATGGTAAACAGAAATCATAAACACAAATTAAAATACATCTCTCTCTCTCTCTCTCTCTCTTTATGTAGATATATGCTTTCTCTTGCTTCTGTTTCTATGGAGAACCCTGACTAATAGCCCAGGGAGGCAGGTTCATAAAGATAGTGACCTTGGGTCAGAGAAGGCATTGATTCAATGTAATGAGAGATGATAAGCAATGAAACTAACTAGTTGATCTGAGACATGAGTGGCAAGACTAAGACTACCTTAAATAAATAAATACGAGATGGCTTTGAATTGGCACAAGAGATATCGGGGAGTCAATCATAAGAAAAATTTCTCTATATCCAAAGCTAGCATTTTCAGTGAAATAAAAAACAAGTAGAATGGCTTCGTACAATTTTAGCTACAAATGGGATGGGAAACAGTTTTGCTCGGCATCTACTAGATGTCAGGCAACTTATGTATGTAAAATTATCACTTGATTATCATTTACTTTCACAATATTTAATTATCACAGTATAATTCATTGCATCTAATTAGCACAATACTCTGCCGAGTCAGACCCTGAGTTTTAAGGAAACCAAGTCACTTGCCAGTGGTTACTCAGAAAGCAACTATTTGTCGGGGGTTGAGAAGTCAGAAATCCGCGGGGCAGGCCGCAAGCTGGAGACCCGGGAAGAGCTGATGTGGTATCTTGATTCATAAGGCGGCCTGGAGGCCAAATTGTTTCTTTCTAGGGGACCTCAGTCTTTTAAGGCTTTCAGCTGATCGAATGAGGACTACGCACATTATGGGGAGTAGTCTGCTTTACTCAAAGTCTACTGCATTAAATATTTGTCACATTTAAAAAATATCTCCGCAGGAACCTCTAACTTGGTGTGGGACCAAATCTTAGTTCCACAGCCTAGCCAAGCTGACGTATACAGTTAGCTAGCACACTTGGCCATGCAATTCAGTGGGTGATCAGCCCTTTGCCTCACAGCTCCTGTCCCCTGTCAGAGCCTGGGTCTCTGAGGTGGCCTGGAGGCAGAGGTCCCCACCAGGGACACGCCACCTGTCAGCCGATCCCTAAACCAGTCTTGGGGCACGCGAGTGGGAGGCACCAGGGAAGGCCATGGTGGGGAGGGAGGCTCAGAGGCTCAGAGGCATCCACGTGGGAAGAAGGCAGTGACCCGAGACCACAGAGCCAAGAAGCCTTGAGTGGTCAGAAGTCTGAGGGAGACAGGAGGCTAGGGAGAGACGGTGTGCATAAGAAGCAGTGACAGAGGTACCGTCAGGGACAGAGAGGGTCATGGGGATGGCAACGCTCAGCAGTACAAACCCTGGCTGTTTCGGAGACAAAGCGGTAACTGTATCTCTAGAGGTACACTCGTGATATTTCAGTTCTCAGCTGAGCCCTAAATGTGCCGCTGTGGTCATGCTTGAACAATCCTCCCAAACCCCGAGACTTGTGACTGTAGGATTACCGTTCTTCCAGGTTGTCATCTGTCGTCTCAGGCTGTTTGGGAGGCTATCACAAATACCACAGACGGGGTAACGTGAAAACAACAGAAATTTATTTCTCACAGTTTCAGAGGCTGGATATCCAAGATCAGGGCACCGTCGTGGTCGTGTTCTGGTGAAAGCTTGTTTTTTGGATCATAGAGAGCCATTTTCCAGCTGTGTCCTCACACAGTGGAAAGGGATAGGGAACTCTCTGGGGTCCGTTTTACGTGGTCACTAATTCTATTCATAAGGGCTCCATTTTTATGAACAAAGGCCTTCCCTTCTTATACCATCACATAGGGCATTAGGATTTCAACATATGCATAGAAGGTGAGGATGGGGGGGGAATAAACATTGAGGTCATAGCGTCTGTCCTTACATGGGGCCAATGAGCCAGATTTTCTGGCTTCAGAGTTTGGCTTGCCCCTGTATGAACCTGGAGCAATGATTTTGATGATTTAAGCCCCAGTCTTCATATCTGTAAAATGAAAATAATAATATCACCAGTTTTAAGGTTGTAGGGAAAATTTAATGAAATAAGACATCTAAAGCACTTAACATTGTGCTTGGCCAATAGTAAGTGTGTGATGAATGCCAGCTGTTATAAATTGTATCCGTTTCTTCCATCAGAACACACCGTAGAGTTAACCTCTGGCCACTACAAATCCTCTTCATCCTCTATAGACCATTTTTAAGTTAGTATATGTGAGTATGTTTCATTTCTGTTTATCCTGTATCTTCTGGATCTCCCATTAAAAGTTAAGAACGTATAATGCCTTTCGCACTCCCCCTAATATCTCACAATTCCTAGTGACTTTTATTAAAGGTAACAAGCATTTATTGAGAACATACTTTATGTTCAGGGTCCCCTACCAGGCGCTAGTCACTGCAGTGGACTAATGCATTTATCATTAAGAAAAAAACCTTCCATAAAGTTTTTATGCAAAGTCTCAGGACCAAAGTGAGAGTGTAAGTAATATGAATCTGGAGGCCATACAATTGGCGTCTCTTTGGGGAGGGACGCAGACGGCAAAGACAAGCTCAAGACTCAGCAAGTCATATTCAGTTTTCAGCGTTCAGGAGATGCCAGCTCTGTGCAAGCATGGCAATCCTTAGCTTCAAAGCTGTTAGAAGATGACTTGTCTTAAAGATGTGTTCTTTGTTTATTTGCTTTTGTTTGGGGAGGTGATCTACGATCATACATTTTGATTCAGTCCCAGCAGCATTCTTGACACTAAGCAAACAGTGAGTTGCTAATCACAGCAAGGGTCATTTGTTTTGTTTTGGGTCACTTATTTTCTGTGTTGAAGGAAAGGAACATGACAGCTCTCTGTTAGTAATGCCAAATTCAAAAATGTACCTTCTTTTTAAAATCTGAGTATCATGTCCCTTTAACCACACCTCCTTTTCAAACCTGGTAGTCACTTCTCTCCATATTTTGCAAGATCCCACTTAGTAAAGAAGGCAAGCTACCTGGAGGAATCGAGAGGTTAAGAGAAAACTGAGCCACCGTCACCAGCTTCTATGAGCAGAGGGTAGACTATGCTTTGAGTTGCTCCATCCCGTCTCCCTTGGCCCCCTTCTCCCACAGAACGTGAAGAGCAAAACTATCTGTCTTCCCGTGAATGTATCATCCGCACTGACTCGACAGTCTCGCTGCTGACAATGCTGGTTGTACCTCACTTCACGTTCCTCCTGTGGTCCAAAAGCAGATCCAGCCCCCTGGGCCCACACTGGGGCTGTACAGCAGCTGAAGGGCCAACTGCCAGTGGGCCTGGAACAGTCTTTCCAGCCTCAGCACCTGACTTCCTGGCTGCCTCCATTTCCGGTCTCATTGGTTAATGTGGCAGCTGTGACTCTGACAATGAGCTTGGTGGTGGGTCAAGCTTTTGTTTGGCTGACTTACTCCTTTAAATGCCATTTTCCTTGACTCACCCTTGATTTCCGGGAATGCTCTTTATTACCTGCTAAAATCATGTGACATCCATAAGCAAAGATTGAGATGAACATTTTTGAAAGTAATTCTCATGATTTTTTTTTTCCAGTGCCAAAATGCAAGAAGTAAAGCCAGAGCCAGCCCAAACTCTGTGTTTAGCACAGTGGTGTATCCAATATCATTTGTAACTTCAGAATAAAATGCACAGATTTTTTTTTTCCTCTCTTTAGGAACCAGGATGCAATCTCCACCCATGGAAGCAGTTTACAAATGCAGAAGTAGGAAGCATTTTTATATATTATAGAAAGGTTGTGAGAATCTTCCTTTAAAAGAATAAATATTTGTGTTCTAATATAAAGAACGTGAAATAAAAATATGTATAACTCTATTGATAAAACAGGGCTTTTACTCAGCAGTTATAAGACAAGTCACTTGCAAAACTTGCTTACACAAGGAAAAGAGTTTTGGTGGTATAGCTTTCATTATCATGGAACACCATCCTCCCTCAAAACAGACTGTGATAATTAATGTCCATAGTATGAAAATTCTGTGTGTTATAATTTGCTTATGCTTTGTTTAAAAGTGGCCAATTGACTGCCAGCACTTGAGATCTTGAAAATAATTCTGTGTATGTTGATAAAATAATTTTTTACTTTCATTGATTCTCCTACTTACATGTTGATATTTTATTGTTGTTTTTCATCATACCTATTTATAACGTATCTCAATATTAAAGAAATATATAAAGTAGAAAATAAATTCCCACCACAGACATTTTTACATAAACAGCCTGGTGAGCAGTCTTTCAAAGTTTTCTCTCCATATTCTAATGTACATAGACATGATTTTTACCAAGTTATATTTAATATTTCTTAGACTTTTTTCATTTCATGGTCTCCCAAACTATTTCATTCTTTGAATACACACCTATTAGTGGGCTAATATGAATATTATATAAAATAGATTAATATTAGTGGGATAAATTTCTGGCTTTGCAGCCAAATGGCATGTTTGGGTTTGAATCATAGCTTCACTATTATTAATTCCGTGACTTTCATAAGTTACTTATTTTCTCTGTAATCTAACTTTCAAAACTTGTAAGATGTGATGTTAACAATACCTTCCTGAAGTGGTTGCCCTCCTGCACGGCTGGCGGTCGGTAAACACACAACCATCAAGTGCTGCTACCATGGCTGCTTGATACCTTGTTAGCAACCCCACGTTGATGGACATTTAGATTGAGTGCAATTTTTATCCTCACACATCATGCACAGGTGAATGTCCTTCTAAGTACAATGTTGTGAGTATTTCTAAAAGCTGCATTTTGGAAGTGCAATTTTCCAATCAAAGGTGATACATATTTTTTAAATGATAGATATTGCAGAGTAGTCATCCCCTACCTTATAATTATTTACACCATGAATGAGAGTGAATGAGAGTAAATTTGGGATTATGAGAAATATTTTATTAAACCTTTCATCTGTGCAATGAAAATGCATCAATTTTTTAAAGAAAGGAGCAGGAGATTACTGTAACCCAACATATTATAAGTTAACGCTTGTATTATATTATCCGCAAAAATCAGAAACCTATTTTTCACTTCCCCCAATTTCCCCAGTTCTTTGAGACCCTCTTTCTCCAGAAAAAGAATTCATAGCATCTTGTCTTCATATAATCAGTTCTTATTAACTGCAGAAAATACTATCCCATCCGGCAGCTTCTCATAAATATCTATCAATCAGATGTGTAGCACATGTTTGTGAAAATTAACAAGTCAAGAAATCGAACAATTATGTGATATTCTACAAGCGTGGTAAGTGCTTTTGAAACCCAGATGGAACATAGCCTACCCCTCTACCACATATTCAGAACTGAGGGGGTTCCAGGCTACTTTTCTGCAGTTATACCAGAGCCCAAAGACGAAAAGAGACATCCTGATGGCCAGTGCCTCTGATGTCTAGTATCGACAGTACAGGTGTAGTGTGAGAGAGCACGCCCTCAAGCAGTGAGCACTGAACAGCAAATTTTTACCACTTCTGGAAAGACTTATATATTTCTTTCTAGTTCTTTGGCATAAAGCTAATTTGGGGCTTTGTCAAGAATAATAACATCTGAGGCAATGACAATAATATAGAAGAAAATCCATCTCTGTTTATCAAGACAGAGTCCAAAAATATTTTTTAAATAATGAACAGGTTTTACATCACACTAATAGATGGGTAAAGATAAATATTTATACACGAGAAGTGGTCCATAGGCAAATCTGTTCTTACACACAGCCGCAAATACTGTGTCCTTTACAAAGCTGTATGTGTTTTCTGTGATCAGAGCTGTTTACATGCCTTAAGACCTCTGTACAATGGCGTTTTAAAACAAAAATATTTAAATGTTTTATCTCACCCTTTCTCAAAATAGGTTAATATGTGGCATTGACATTTTTCAATCTCAAAGGAATTTTTTTTTTTGCCTAAAAGTGGGAATTTGGGACCAAATAAAAAAATTCATGTATGTTTATATTTTAAAAAGTTATCCAAAAACAATATTTGCTCTATATAGTTTTATATTCAACATGTTTCAAACATAATTAATTTCCTAACTTATCTTAATTTTGAGCTACAATTTGTCTACAATAAGCCTAATTCTTTGCAAATAATGTTCAATTGGCATAATTGGTATTACAGAGTTCTAAAGTATATGATAGAATATTCTGACACCAGACACTAAATTGAAATTTTAAAGAAAATGATGGAAATAGCTGTGGGGGTGAAAAAAAGTAGCCTTTTAAATCTAATCTGTTATGCACCACAGTAGGGTGATGGATGCAATGAAAGTTCTTTATTGAGTTCCCGCGTCCGAAAGGTATTTAGGTAGCAAAGGATGTTAAGCAGACCCCCTGCAATCCGCCTTTAACTGAAGATAGCAGGAAATAAGGTATATAGGTCTGTGTCCCCCTGATTTTTATTTCCTCGGGAGTGCAACTTATGCAAAGGACACCTTAGGCTGCTTAGCTGATCACAAAGGGTGCACCAGACCCCCTCACTGTCTGCTTGAATAGCGTGCTCTGAAGGGTGGCTGAAACCGTGCTGGGAGTTCAGTCCTTCAGGTGGGTCTTTTCAAATTCCAATAGTGAGAAGTTACTGGAGAATTGGTAAGGATTTCGCTAGTCCCCAGCAGGTTTGAGATCAAAAGCTTTGGTTGAATAAAAGCCGGTTGGGAAATCTTAAAACCTCTTTGTGATGTAACTTTAAAAAGTTAATGCAAAGAACCCTTAGACTGAAGCCGCAACAGCATGAACAAAGGGTATATCAAAACTGATTCCATTAAGAGAAAGCGGACATACAAATTCACTTAATTTAGAGAGCAATCCAGTTATATTACTGTGCGAGAGAATAGAACTTGTACCGTATCATCGAGCCCATTTAGAAGACGTGCTCACTTCTTGTTACATACACCAGACCTCATCCTTTGTCGTCCAGAAATGCTTTTCAAACAACCTATATATTCATTTTCTGAAAAAAAGAAAGATAGATGTGCATTTGAACTCACTCCTCAAGAAGATACTTCTAAAACAAATTAAAATTAAACTTGATGGGGACCCATCAGTCAGTTGGTTATCACTTCTTCATGGTGTCAAACTGCTAATTGCCCATCCTCCTTAAAATAATAAACCTTCCATTGATATTGATTGGTAGATTGTTAATGAGTACATTAATTATAGTCTAATTTTTATAATTAATACTAATCCATTTCTTGGCAAATCATACACTTTTATTAAATGAACTCAGAAGTTAATATTTTAATGGAAATATTTTGCTCTGTCAACAACCACCCCCGAAACACCTTTATTGGTTTTAATGTCTGAACTTTGTAATTTGCTTTGCATCTTTCAAAAACATTTCATGTACTTGATGTCGCTCACATTCTTCACATTAGACATGGGAGATGGGTAGGCTAGGCGTTGTTTTCCTTTTTGTTGTTAATAACTAGGGAGACTGAGGTGCACTTAGTAGGACAAACAGTGTGCTCACGACTGCACAGCCATTTAAAGAAAGCTGGCGCTAGGAAGTATAGCTCCCAATTTCAAGCCTACAGATTTTTCAACTGAGCAATGTCACACACATGTCAGGATGTAATTATAGCTTATGGTAAAAAATAAACTGAGGCATATTAAAACATTTAAGAGTTTACTTGAGCAAAAATCAGTTCCATTGGGGCAGCATTCAGTCTAGCAGGTAGAAAGGACCTCGGTGGAGCTGTACCCAATAAAGGACTTTTCTAGACAGAAGAAGAGTGGGAACAAGAAGTTATACTTGGCCGAAAAAGCGGGTTGGTTATTGCAAGGTTACTTTCCTTTGGAGAATGGCAGGGGTCTATCAGGCAGATGACGTAACTAGTGCTAATCAGGAGATTCCTAGTTGGCTGGTTTAAGATTCCATTTCTGGGAGAGCCAAAACTGTAATTCAGCCTCAGTTTGGTGACCTGAGGCTTAGCATTTAGGGCCTGTTGTCTTGTTTTTCACACTTCAGTCACTCGCAGCTGGATTCATCCTGAAGAACTCCTTTCCAAGTGTGGTCACTATTGACAGTGAATATCTTGAAATTATCTTACTGATAAATGGAGAAACTGATCCTGCTCCCCGTATTCAGTTTTTTGGTTTCCATTGCCTCTTCTCTTTCTCACACATGTCTTTTTTCACTCCTCTTCCTCCACGTCTGTTCTTCTGTCTGTGTCATCTGATTAATGACAGGAAAATGAAGAAAGGAAGGTGGCAGATGGAGTCAATCTCTGTGGGTAAGGTATAAAAATCTTTGAGGCAAGCACTTTAGGAATGAACCATCCCAATGAGTTTTTCCCCCAAGTACCTGCAGTCCCTTAAAAATATGAACAAAGATTTCAATCAACTGGCTCTACTGAAAGCAAACAGAAGCAAGACGTTTTTGAGAGTCGTGCATCCTCACAGAGTCTCCACCAAAACAGCCGAGCCCACACCCCACCCTTCCCAGGTGCGCCATCAGATGTTGGTCTGCTTCAAGGTGTTTAATGACCTCCTGGTCATGTCTGTCCTGATGGAACGCTGACTCGGATGGGCTCCCTACTGTGCAATTAGCCTTTCGTGATAAATAAAAAACTTCAGATCAGTAACCAAGGGAGGGCCTAGTTGCTAAATCTTTGATTCTCACATAGGTATGTGTAAGTAAGCTGATGTGAGTGTATTGACATATATATTCTACGTGGATCATATACACACTCACACAAATATAGTCAACCCGTGAAGTGTTTTATTAGAATATGAACATTCTACCCAAACACTGGCTCCATGCTCAGGGGGACTATGTGAACCAGCTTATCTTGATACTCCGGATACTTTCAAAGACACCCTAAGACCTTGCTATGCCTGAAGTGATTGCTTACTCGTGGAGGGCTTTGAATTTTTAGACCCATCCCAACATGTCACTGCATATTCTCATATTTGATCTCTAGCCTTGAATTCCCAAAGTTCAAAACCCATTACTCTAACAAATGAATAACTTGAACGTAAAGGTAGTCTTTGAACACTTGGCACAACATCAGCAAGATTCTGGACCCTCAGGAGATAATTTTAAAAGTACAGTTTATAGATTCAGGCTCAAGACATTTGTAATTCTGTAGTGGATGAAACACTTGAAGAGATGACATGCAAATTCATGAACTGTTCCATAATTTTAAGTTGATCACTCCTTCCTCTGCGACCCCACCTTATCTTGCATCTACTCTAACAGAGCATTTACACACTTTATTTTGTGTGAAATTTCATGTGTCTTTTCCATTAGAATCACAGACTGTCTTGTTTTTTATAGTTTCTTCAGTGACTCTCACAGGACACAGAATAGGTGCTTAATAAATGTCAGCTGAGCTAATGAATAGAAACTAGATGAGCACCTGGAGGAGAAAAAGAAACATGATTATGTGTTGATTTTTTTTTTCAGTGCTCAAAACAGAGAAAGCAAAAATTAATATCTCGAATTTTTCAAAGTGAAAATAGCTGTCTTTTCTGACTAATAAATAATACATGCTCACTGGAAGATATCTCACAATAATTCCTCTATTTGAGAAAACCAGTTTTGATGATTTGGTGTGTGTATATATCTCTCAAGTGTTAATCCATGCATGCACAGGGTTGATGTTTTATTTTAAAAAATTGGAAACATAATATGCATATTTTGTTCAGTGTCTAACTATAAAAATTTGAAGAGTAGATTGCTGATAATTTCCCATGATACGAGTGTTTCCCTTTAACTGGCTCTGGTAGCCTCTGTTTTGTATATTTCATCAAGTATTTAAGTCTATCGACAGATATTTAGGTGGCATTCAAGTTTTTATTCTTATAAACAGTGCCTCAATAAACACCTTCTAACATCTTTGCAAGTTCAGATTTATTTTCTTGGCACAAATTCCTAGACATGAAATGGACTTAAAATGTTAAAGTATGTTGTTAAATTATTCCAGAAAAAAAGGTTGTGCCAACTTACACTCCCACGAATGGTGTATAAGCCATTTTCTCTAGAACCTTGCTTGGATATGTAATTCATTTAAAAAATCTTTGTTAATCTAATAAGGAAAAAAATCTCATTGGTTATTGTTGTTCTTGTTTTTCCAGTTTTGTTTTAAAGCCTAGACTACTCAGGGACCTTTTAAATAAATCAATTCTTGATAAATCACACATGGCCCTTCGATGAAACATGTCCAGTACCAAATTAACTCACCTCTCCCACCCAACTGTCTTCTCTTTGCACCAGCACTAGATATGAATCAAAGAAACAAGATCTTAATATTAAACATAATTAGGAGGATCAAATACATATATATATATATATATATATATATATATATATATATATATGAAATCTCAAAATGAAGTGTGTTTGATTATTGACTAAATAGTTTCATCATGGTTCCCCTCTATTAATGTGGATAATTGAGTAAATAATAACAGAATTCACAAATTATATAACCCTGTTGCAGGAACAACTCTTCAAATCACATCAGCTGCTGGTAATAAGACAACATACCTCTAAGTTTTTTGAAGGCTCTAGTGGGATCATTAACAATTCTTCCACAAAGTCTAGAACTCAAGAAGCAGCTGACATGATGCGGTGGTGTGAAAAAGAATCTGAGAAACAAGAGAGCTGTGTCTAAGAAAATAACACTGAAGACGTTAATAAAAACCACTTTATGTTTCCATAGTCCTGGTAAGTGTATGTGCCAGACCCTGCCTTGGAAAAAGAAATAGCACCTTCACACGTCAAAGTCTTCCAAGCCCATCCCAAGGAATAAGCACTGGTCAGTATTTCTCGCCCGTGAAGGACGGTAGGACTGTTCCACTGCTCACTGCAAAAGGAGCTGTGGTGAGCTACCCAGCACGTTCACTAAGAGACAGTAGTTGTGCTGGCTGCCTATTGCTAATAACAAATAAACACAAAATTTAGTAGCTTAAACCCACACACATTAAACCCACACTACTATCTCACAGTCTCTGTGGGTTTGGAATCTAGGCGCAGCCTAGCAGGGTCCCCCGCTTCAGGATCTCTTGTGAGGCTCTAATCTAGAAGTCAGCTGGGGACACAGTCACATTAAGATTCAACTGAGGCAGGATCTGCTACCAAGTTCACATGAGGAGTTGCCTGGATTCAGTTCCTCATGGGCTATTGGAATGAGAGTCTCAGATCCTTGCTGGCCATTGGCCAGAAGCTGCCCTCAGGTCCTGGCCATGTAGGGCTTTCCAACGTGGCAACTTGGTTCGTCACAGCCAGCGAGAGAGAGACCCTGCTAGCAAGACAGTAGTCCTAGACTTTTATAACCTAATCATGAAGGGTGAGATCCAATAACTTTGTCCATATTCTGTTCATTAAAAGCAAGTCCTTAGGTTTAGCCCTTACTCAAGGGGAGGGGGTTATACAAGTTAGTGAACACTGGGAGGCAGGGACCATTGGGGGCCACCTTAGGAGGCTGCCTACCACAGCAGACGGTTGCTCAGTTATTAATGGGAGTAGAGGACACTGGGGAAAAGTAGGAGGGAGAGTGCCAGGAGACGTGGTGGGAGAGGAGTTCCTAGGGAAAAGGCTCACGATGCTCCAGTGACATATACACTGTCAGTCAGCAAACACAGTTGAATCTGGGGGTACTAGCCACCTTGGGGAAGTGTGTTAAGTCTCAAGTCAAATTAGTATGTACCATGTCAAACCAGTAACTTCTCAAATCTCCCGAACTATCACTGGGAAAAATTGAAATAGTAGATAGAACTGGGTGATAATGGCAAAATAATTGATAACAGAGAAGCACAACCTCAACCAAGAGGGAAAAATATTCCATAACTAATGTAAAGAAAGATTATAATTCTTATTCCCTCAAAATGCTGCATCCAAAAATTAACACTGACAAAGGGAAATTAATGACGTTCAAAAGACTCTGAACCAGTTTATTACATCTAAATATATTCGCATGTCACTTATTTGTCATTTGTCAAGCTTAAATTTTGACTCTGTCTTGTCAAGACCATAGACCTAGTGATAATTTAATGTCCGTCCTTATTTTGCACTCACCATCACTTTGTTAGGATAGTTGGTTCAAGGTAAAGGTATATTGCGGACCATAAAACAAAGCAGAAAAAATACAGCTTCCCGATTTATATGGGGGTTGAGGGGCTCATACTCATGCCAGCATTTTTATTAGCATGGCTGCTCTAGTATGTTGAGCTAATCAGCCGAGTGTTTGCATGAGTGGGTTATATACATGTTTCTATGATAACAAAAAATGAACAGAGATATAGCAGATAAATTGTCTTAACAGGTTTTGCTTGGTTTTAGTGCACAAAACTTACTAATTAATGCAAGTGTTGCAATCATTTTTATGACATTCCCCAAAGATGGCACTTTAAGGGTTATGCCATATGCTGATTGACAGCAGCCATAATTCCGTACAATGAGACTGTATCATATTGTTTGAAGTGACGTGATGTTCGTCTCTTGAAACTGATCAAACATATCATTGCATCAAACAGTATTACAATATAATCACGCTGTATGCGGAGACTGCCAAGACTGGTCATCGTGTTGTATTCTCTTCCCTTGGACTTCTCTAATAGCACTTGTGACACACCACTGCATCCACATTTTCCTTTAAGAACTACAGAATCTAAGATTTATAAAAAAAAAAATCTGCATGAAATTGTGGAGTGGTTATGCTGTGTGAGTGCATGTAGACTGCTCTAGAATTACAAATTTGCTTCCACAAAGATACCTCTAAGTATACAAATAAAAACCTGGTAAGGCCAAGATAAAAAGAAAGGATTCCAAACAGGGTAGAAAATAATCCAAATGCCTTTTATTTGTCTTCAGTAAGCAAGCAAACATGGGAGAAATGGCTTTTTAAAAAAATACTTTTTAGTGTATGAAACTTCCATTGGTATTTTTTTCTAGATAGAATTTTCAAGGCCACTTGCTTTATCTACTGACTTTGGGGCTATTTCAGCTGCAGATGAAAATGATATTAGAACCTACCCTCCTCCCAGTTTTAGTTGCTGCTGATCTTGGAAAGCAGTGTCAGGATGAGCACGAATGAATGAGGGTAATTTGGCTATTCTCGGAGTGGCATCCTCAGTGGCATGAAATCCTGTAACGCAGTAGCTTTTAGACTGACGTAATTTAAGAATTGCCCTTTTATTATTCATTGATCTACCCATCTGTCCATCCATCCATCCACCCATGCATCCATCTATCTAATACCTTGTAAAAAAAAAAAAGGCCATTGGGATATTTTGGGGACTATTTTCAGAACAGTTTACAAACAGGGTGCTAGGATGGGAGCCATTGTCTATGCATGCTGATATTCACTGAGACATGTGTTACCAATTCTTGTCCTCTGCGATTGACCCATGCTAGTCTCCGAGATGTCACCATCCTACCTGCACCTTATGCACTTGTCTAAGCTTAATATGCCCTTAAAACCACTGACTGTATTTAACTAAGGGTATTCTTTTACGTTTCTAGAATTTCTAATTGGTTCTTTTTCAAATCTATGTGCACCTTGTTTTTAATGCTTTATTTCTCTTTTCTAATGTTTTCAACATTTAAAATTTGTGTATTTTACAGTCTCTTTCTTATAGTTTGATTATCTGAAATTCCCTGGGATCTAAATCTGCTGCATTTATTCTTTCCTGTATCTCTCAGGGCAGATTGTTACCTTGCATGTGTTGTAATTTTCAATAGTGAGCTCATTTTTGATAGGCTTCATCTGGAGTCCTCCATGGTCAGTGATGAGGTTTTGTCACACCAGACTTCTCGGTTTGCTTCTGCTGGGAATACACTGAATCTCAGTATGGAGTGTTCAGGGACATGTGGTTTAAACACGAAGCTCACATGGGGTGCATGTCTTTGATTACAATTTCTCTGGAAAGGCTTATTTTCTACCCTCGATAGCTTGCTTCCTTGTTTTCTCTTTGTGCTAATGTGCAGATCATTTATCATCTACCATTTCACTGAAGGGGGAGTCCCTAAATGATCCTGGATTTATGTAAGAGGTTCAGTTTCAAATCCCACCTCCACACAGAGTTTCCAAAGCCTTGTCTCCATGGTCTTTCTGAGTACAAAAATGAAAGCTCCTAGGTTTCCAAGACATCACTGCCACCCCAGCCCACCCCAGCTCCTACAACCTGCCTTGGTAGTTCGTGTGGTTGCCATGGACTCTCAGGTCCTTCTTTCTTTTGGCTCCTGGTGATTTCTCTTACTATCCCCCGAACTTAACTTTAGATTGAAGAGTGTTCATTTTATTGCATCTAACATTCCTAGTATCTTAAGTGGGAGAATTTTCAGGATACCTACACCATAATAATCCTATAACTAGAAGTCTCTTCTTGAGGTCCCATGGGCATGTCAAAGCTAACCTGCTGCAAACCATTCTGATGAGCTTCTTCACAAATCTGCTGCTAGTCCCGTGTTTCTCAGCTCAGTTGCACAAAGGAGAATGTCATGTGAATCCCCCCTTCACTTTCATTGTCTAATCAATGACCAAGCCCCACTGAGATCTCTACTGAATCAAACCACTTGTCCCTATCCCTGCTGCTCCTACTTTAGTGTAAGCCACATCATCTTTCTCTTGACCACTGTAACAAACTCCTAATTCTCCTTCCATCCAGTCCATTATTTATACTGCATCCAGAAGGAATGTTCTAAACCTTAATCTGATATATTTACTTTTCTGCTTAAAACCATCAGTTACTTTCCATTGTTCTTTAGATAAAATAAAAAAAATTTAAATTCTTTAATATTGTCTATTTAATAAGGCCCATTCATTTCCATCATTAATTAATCCAACAAAAATAGTAATACTGAGCAGCTACGACTTACGGGCATGGTACTTAGAACTGGGCTTCCAGTGTGAATTAGTTTGCTATGGCTGTGCTACAGACAATGTTTCTGTCCATCCCCACCACCCCATTCATATGTCGAAATCCTAACCCCCAACATGATAGGAGGTGGGCCCTTTGGGAGGTGGGGGCTGTTGAGAGTCGATGAGGTCTTGAAGAAAGAGCCCTCTTGAATGGGGTTAGTGCCTTTATGAAAGAGACCTCACAGAGCTCCCTCAGTCCTTCTGTCCCATGAGGACACAGCGAGAAGACTGGTCTGTGAACAAGAAAGCAGGCTCTTACCAAACACTGAATCTGCTGGCAGCTTGAGCTTGGACTTCCCAACCTTCAGAACTGTGAGAAATAAGCTGCTGTTGTCTACTAGGCCCCTGGTATGTGGTATTTTTGTTGTAGCCGGGGTGGAGTAAGGACTGAGGCAGACTGCCATGACAAAGTACATAATAAGTTGGCTTAGGCAACAAGTACTTATTTTCTCATAATTCTGGAGGCTCAAAGTCCAAGATCAAGGCATTGGTGGGGTTGGTTTCTCCTGAGGCCTCTCTCAGTGATTTGTCAATGACTGTCTTCATACAGCCTTCCCTTTCTGTGTGTCTGTGTCCTGATCTTCTATTCTTAAGGACACCAGTCAGATTGGCTTGGGGTTCACTCTGATGCCTTCATTTGAACTTAATTACCTTGTTAAAGAGCCTCCAAATCAGTCACATTTCGAGGTAATGGTGTTAGGACATCTACATCTGAATTTCAAGGGAGACACAATTCAGCCATAACACTGTGGTAAACTGAACCTCACCAACCTCTCTTCTCTTGGCACTTCCCTGTTTCCTGTCTGCTTTCCAGATACTTCTCTGTTCTCAGTGATCTTCTCTTTCTTGCCTCAGGGGCTCTGCAAAAGCTGTTGCCTTCACTGTTTGTGCATCTCTCCCATCCCCCAACTTTGCTTAGCCAAAAGCTAAATCTCAGCTCCAATGTCACTGTTTCAGAGAAACATTTCCTGATTCTTAGATTAGATTGGGTCTCTGTGTTTTGTATTCTTTGCATCATTTTTGTACCACTTCATAATTCTAATTAAATGATTAACTGTGTAATTACTGAGTTTCCTTGATCCTACAATGCTATACATTGTTAGATGCATCATCAATTTCAAAACACTTGTAGGGAGAGGAAAGAAATACTACACTATTAGTCAGCTATTGCTGTAATAATGTCACATGAAAAACCACTCCAAAATTCAGTGACTTCAAACAAGTGTTTATTTCTCCCCCATGGGTCTGTGAGTTGGTACAATTCACTTGTAAGAACTCTGTTTCAAGATTTTAGCTCTGGGCTCCAAGCTGCAGGCCGGGCTGTGTTCAGGTCTCCTTCATATACCTCCACACCCTCCTTGGATCGGTGGCCACCCAGTCCATTGTATTTTCATGGTGAAAGACATTCAAGCAGAGGGAACATGCAATGCCGTTAAAGCCTCAGCTTGGAACTGGAACACTGTCACTTCCACCCAATTCTGTTGGTCAAAGTAAGTCACATGGCCAAGCCCAACACCAACGGGTTGGGGACAGTACCCTGCTTCCCTGTAGGAGATGCTGCAAAGTCACATGGAAAAGGCATTTTTTGTACACTGTGTATTACAAAAATAGGGAGGAATTGGGAAGTAATTCAATGTACCATAACTACAGTAAGCAGTATGTACACAAATTTTTATTATGTTTATTTACAAAAGATTACCCAAATATGTTTATACAAAGAATACTACTTTCTTCTGTATTAAGAGTAAAACTTCCTAGTCAGCTCCCAAAGGATCTTCTGAGTCATTTTTGGTCACCAGCAGTTACACACCTCTTTCTAGCTACCAGTCCTTCATAAAACTGGGCCTCTGGACCTTGACCTCTAACACTTGTGTAAGTTTTAGGTGTACAAAAGAATACCAAGGTTTTATTTACACTTCCAATGTGGGTTGTTAAACTCAGAATTTCCTCACCAAACTGATCATTTTAATTTAATTAAAAATTTTTCATAAAGAAATCAACACATCATTTGGTTTGTTTTTTTCAGCTTATTTATTTATTTTAAAATTTATTTTATTGTTTACCTCAATAAACATTATATAAGTTTCATGTATATAACCTTATATTTCTGCTTCTGTATACACTACAATGTCCTCACCACCAACAATTTGGTTTCTATCTGTCACTACACAGTCAATCCCTTTTATCCATTTCACCCTCCCCCCAGCCTTTCTCCTCTGGTAATCACTACTCTGTTCTCTGTAGCTGAGTGTTTGTTTTTATTCGGTTATTCATTTATTTTGTTTTTGTTTGTTTGTTTTTTATTTTCCACAAATGAATGAAATCATCCAGTATTTGTTTTTCTCTGTCTGGCTTATTTCACTTAGTATAATACCCTCCAGGGCCACCCATGTTGTTGCAAATGCCAAGATTTCGTCTTTTCTTATGGTTGAGTAGTATTCCATTTTTTATATGTATATATATAAATATTGATATATGTGTGTGTGTGTATATATATATATATCTCACGTCTTCTTTATCCAATCCTCCACTTATGGGCATTTAGGTTGTTTCCATATCTTGGCTGTTGTAAACAATGCCATGATGAACACGGGTGCATATATCATTTTGAATTAGCATTTTTGTATTCTTTGGGGAATATCCAGAAGTGAGATAGCTGGATTGTATAGTAGTTCTAGTCTTAATTTTTTAAGGAATCTCCGTATTGTTTTCCATAGTGGCAGCAGCAATTGACATTCCCACCAACAGTATATGAGGGTTCCCTTTTCTCCACATCCTTGCCAACACTCCAACAAGTAGTTTTTGACTGGTACTTGGCACTTGAATGATAATCTTTCACAATGCATGAAACTCTCTAGCTTGGAAATTCTACAATTTCTTTCTAATGTCAATTGTACTATCTAGCATATGACAAGAAATTCTTTAGAGTGTCTTAAAAACAAAAGGAAATACAAGCTTATCTCCTGGTGAGTGTTTTTCCATCTTAGGGGGTCTGCAAAGGAGTTGAGTGTTTCTAGGTGACATTTAAGTGCAAGTCTGACATTTTTCCAGTGACAAATATTCGTTTCACTTATTCTAACTTTGTCTTGTGGCTCCATTTCCACATTTTTCTACATATCCAATAATTTTCGTTTCAAAGCTACATGGAGTGTAAACCTCTGAACAACATTTGAAAAGAGAGCTATATACCTAAATTTAAGTTAAAATTCAACCCCATATGGGAATAGTGATGTAAATAACTCAACTGAGAGGACATTTGTTTAACAAGAGATGCAATGTCCCCCGTATCACGACTTGTACCTCTGCCCAGTAGCTGGAAAGTTTCCTGTCACATGGACTGAAGGAGTCATCCCACTGTAACACTGGAGTGGTCACCTGAAACTATGTCTTGGTTCTCCTCCATCCCCCACCAGTGCAGAAAAGTGACTCAGGCAGAGTGAATAAGTGTCCTTTGTACCAGGACCTGACTTGGATGCTAGATATGATCGGTTCTCTCTTCTCAGGCTGTAAAATCATGTGAAATACAATGAGTCATCCTTCCCACCACATCGAGACAGCCTCCTAGAGAAAGAAAACAATCCGGAGGAGGGCCTTAAGACAGAGAGAATGAGAGAGAGAGAGAGGATCTGAGCCAGATCCCTGAGGACCGTACTTGAGCCTGGGGTTCTCATAACGTCCAAGATCATCTCCTGAAACTTTTCGACACATAAGCCAAATTTTGTGCTTGATACATGTGAGTTGATTTCTGTTACACACAATCCGATAGAACCCTGAACACTACAAAATCATAAGCCACATGAACAACATCATGGTTTAAAAAAAAAAAAACACATGCTAGCGCAGTAACCACAAATAATTTCAGAATAACTCAAGTTCTTCATTTGTTTGCTTGAACATGATGAGGGAACAGAGAACCTTAAAAATCCCCTCGGCCTCCCCCATCCAGTGGTTCACACGCAGCAGCTGCTTCTACTCCTTTACATCTGTCTTCAAATTCCAATCTCAAGTCAAGATAACCTCCTCCCCCAAATTTAACCTTTTGAACTTCTGTTGTCTCTTCCCTCCCTCTTCTCATCCCTAAAGCCCAGAAGAGCTTGTCTGTCAAAGCAGGACTCTCAAGGCAGGGCTCAACTCAGAACCCAAGAAACCCAGCTAGGAAGACGAGGAAAGATGGGGAATGTCCATGTGTTCCTCATCTTTGTTCTCTTGCTCCCCTTTTAAAAACTTTATCAAACGCAAACAGTACATACTTTAGCGTTAAGGTTATACAAATGTGGTTTAACATTCGTTTGTTTGTTTTTCCTTGCTAACTCTATGTCTTCCACACACATATGAGATATCGCATAACAATTTTTTGAAAAAAAACAAAGGAGTAATGACAAGATGAATTATTGAATAAACAAGAAAAGAATCTATGAATAAATGGAAAAATAAGACATTAAACATTTGGGGGGAATTATTACTGGGAAATTAAAGTCATGGTCAATAAATATTCGACATTTAGAAGATTAAAAAATATAGGTTTAAAATCCAACTCATTCTTTCATATACATTAAAAAAACAGATCACAAAAAGAAAAAAAAGAACTTTGAAAGTAAAAGGAAGTCATATATATACATAAAGCTATCTACAGTTTAAAAAATCTCAGTGGTAGCTGTAACCAAGTGTATTAATTAGAATTCTTTGCAAGCCACAGAGAACAAATCTGAGTAAATTAGATGGAAATGTATTTTGGGGGGAAGTATGTTTCACCTACCCGGTGGCCATTTCCTCCCTCTTATCTGCGTGAGCCACGCCCTGGTTTTGTTCCTGGGTCTCTCTCTCCCTCACCCAAATGGCTCAGGGTGAGTCTTTACTGAATGGCAGCCATTCCCGTTCCTGCTGCCAGTTTATGCATATGTGATGCTATGAGATGTGAGGGGGGGACTCTGCTGATGGGCTTCTGGGAAAAGCTTTCCTTAACTGCAGAAAGAGACTCAAGCAAGAAAAGAAAACCCCTTCTCCTGTGTCTGGAGACGAGGATATGGTGAGGATGTGATAACTGGATTTCTTGTGAACACGATGGGGACAGCCAACAAGACACTAACCTAGCAGCATGAAAGGCGGAAGATGTCATCCTCTGCCTCCATACTTCTTGCTTCTGATATGATCATTTTCCTCGAGAAATTCAGCTGAGCCCGGTTTTTCTGGGGTTTTGCAACTGACAGAATCCTAAGGATAGAGAATGTTACAAAAGGGAGGCTGGACACCTGAGCTGGAGATTGGTTGGACCCCCAGAAGCTGTGGAGGTTAGGAAGCAGAGCCCAACAACAGCTGTCTTTTGGTGAAAATAGCCTGATTTGGCTGCTCTAGGTCACATGGACTGGAATTCCAATGTTGTCTTTGTGTTCCTCTATTTAAGGCAAGATTCAATTCCCAGGCTCGATTGTATTCGGTAAGAAAGAATTAATTTGGCAAATAGGACTTTAGATTCTGATAGAAGGTTAGGGAGATTTGAGTAGCCAAAAATACTGTGTCTACAACACCAATAAATTAGCTGGTTTTCCCCAGGCTCTCCCAGATTGCGGGTTTCCTTGTTTCTTAGCATTCATTCTGGGGGCTTCCATTTCTCCTTACCATCTCTTGTCCTTACTTTCTGCTTCCATAAAATTCTACATCTTTATTTTAAATCATGCTTTCTGCCACGTCACTCTTGTCTGCCTTCTCTATGCCTTCATTCCCCAAGTGTGGAAATAAATCACGCCAATTTCATGTCTGAGTTTGAATGGAGTTTGGGGGTTACAGATGGAGACTCTTTGGAGCATAAGCTTAGGACTTAGGGTGACATACCCCTCTAAATGAAAAAAATAATAACCAACTATACCTCATCCTGGAGAATTTGTTACTGAATCTTTACATTTGAGCTCATGCCCCTCCATCCTATGACCATTTTCTTTTCCTCTCTGCCAGTTTTTTTTTTCAATTTCCCCAAATTCCTTTAATTTCATAAACAGAATACTTCTCCATCTTGTATTCAAACTGAAGCTTGTAGCCTAGTCATGAATCCCCAAGAACTCATGAAAGAGCTCTGTCAATGGATTCTCTACTCCAGATTTCTATCCTTGAAAGCACAGAGCACTGTCAGAGCTTTGGAATTAGTTTTTCTTTTACACAACACAAATTTTAGGACGTGCTTCTCTCCTTCCTAATCTCTATTAGCAGGAGAGCACCTTAAAGACTTATCCTTCCCCGTTTCATAGAAGAATCTGAGGGAGCTGTTGAGCTTTGCTCTTCCTTCTCCTTCTTCCTCCCCGTCCTCCTGCTTCGGCTCCTTTTCCTTCTCCTCTCCACCCGAGACAGAGGCTGCAACTGTCGTTTATTCTTATGCCCACAATTTCACGAAGAGCAAAGTATGAAGTCCAGTCTAAAGGAAAGGGGGAAACTGGGTGCCACGTGACACGACTGCTAGTCCCAGCTCTGCAATGTACTAACAGTATGATTTTGAGTCGCTTCTTCTGAAGTTTGGGACTAAAGCCATGACTTACCTACATCATGAGGGTATTAGAAAGACTAAATTAGATGATGGATGAAAAAGTGCGTCCTCAACTATCAAGAACCACTCAAATGTAAGAGAATGAATACCAGATAGTGGATCCCGTGATTGAGTCCATGAGAAGAAAGCAGCTGACTATCTGTAATAAAAGGCAGGCAGTCAGTCAAAGAGCAAAGAACCCCAGGACTGAAACTTCGGGGTGCCAGAGTCAGAGTGGGGCCAATAACAAGACTTGAGCGTAGACAGAGAGCTACAGAATCCTTTTATTTCTTTTGCAGAGGCAGATTTGATGTCTGAGGTTGCTGCAGGTCCAAACTTAAAAGCTTCTTACTCTGTTCTTTCTCCTTTAAGGCTGAAGGAGCAAAGAGTTAATTACCTTGTTATATTCGTCTCTCATCCCAATTTCCACATGGGCCTTTTTCTTAATTAGCCATCACATGAAACTAGAAGAATATTTATTATTTATTGTGTGTGTTAAATTTTATGTCTTTTCTTCTTAATTTTTAAAATGGGGGAATTTACTACTTTTCATATTTCTCCCCTAAAAGAACAGTGTTTCTATTTGTTGTTGCTATTGTTGCTTTTATTGTTCGTTTAGTTGTGGTCCTCATCTGACTTTTCTTTGGGTCAGTAATTCTTCACAAAAAACCAAATGAAAAAAGGCTTCTGGCATGTTTTAGATTAATCGGAAGGAGCAAATAGTTTCCCCATACATTTTTCTTATTCTTGATGTTTTTCTGTTTATCTTTTACCCAATTTATATATGATACCTACAAATGCCCACTAGGTAGTGGTTCAGTTATATGGTTTAAATTCAAGGCTCTTCAGTGACTTATTATAGCATATTTTATAAACGTGATTTTGATCAAGCTAACATGACTATACAGTGACTTATGTGCATATGTGGCTCATTGCCATGGTTCTAAGTTAGCTCTAAAGGGAACCTGAAATACAAGCCTACATGCTAACTTTAATCTTGATTTCTATATCTGCTGCAATTCCTCAGACTTGGGGATTTTACAAATGTAAAAACTTGCTTAACTGGTTTAGAAATTAACTGTTGGCCAAGGTACTCAGAAGGAAAGCATGTCTGAATAATTCCTCCATTTAAAATGGTCTGTTTTTACCCCTACAATAGGTAGCATATAACAATGCATTATATCATACGTGGTCTTGTTTATTTTGTGTATTTATGGCTTACTTCAAGATTTTAAATGCTTTAAATGCAAAAAATGTCTCTACTTCTCTTTCTTCACCTCCTAGTATGGATACAGATACCTAGGGCAAGATTCACTTAAGAATGTTAGGCTTGAATGGCAAAGTTGGTCCACAAGGTTCATTTAAGTTTCATACAAGAGGTTTATTTAAGAGTTTCTCTTTGTTTAATATCTCAATGCAACAATCTAGGTTTTATTTGGAAATGATGATGCTTTTAATGAGTACGTCTTATGCCGTTCAAAGCAATTTTGAAAGCTCTGTTTGATAAGCCTCTTTTATCCCAGTTACATCTTCTGCACCTCTTATCTCCCTTTCCCTTCCACTTTTTCCAATTCCTTTCCTCTGTATCCCTCACAACTCTTTCTGTTGTATATTCTCTCTTCTACTCTGTACAATTGAGCAATTACTTAGGACAAAACAGTCTGGTATTTTCTTATTGTAACTCAAAGGAAACCAAACCTGAGCATATCTTTATAACATAGAGACCCAGTGGGTTCATTTTTTGGGGAAAAAATGTGACCAGAAAGGAAAAAAAAAAAAAACACCAGATTTTTGAATGTAACAATTATATTTAAAAAAAATAAGTATATATAGTTCAATTTATCTACTTGGATAAGGGACTCATAATGTTCTCAGTTATGTGTAAGCAAATGATCCAGGTTGACAGAATTCTAGATGAAGCTGCTATAAATGAAGTGTTTGAGAAAACAGACATTGCTATGTGGACGGGGAAGCCACTGTGCACAGCACCCCCAGAAAACTCAGCGGAGAAATAAAACCTCCATCACACTCCCAGCTGATTGGGAGAGTGCTGTCATATTACTGCATGTGTTTGTGTATAAAAAAAGCATTTCAAGGTATAGCTTTTTACTGAAGCGACCTTGCTAAAAATCAATCAAGGAACCACCACTTGCTAATCAATGTTTTTTTTTTTTCAAATCACATTTTCCAAAACTTTTTCAGGCCATGTGAGTTTTTAGTTCCTTCTTCTTGAGAAAGAGACCCCATGGTGTGAAACCCTAAGGCCACCTCTGGACTTCAGCACGAAGTCAGCCCTAATTTGAAGGCCCAGTTGCTGAGTTTCTCCAGTTTGCAAAGAAAAGAATTCCTAACTAAACAACTTGACTCTGTAACTTAAAAATAAACCCCAAACTTGCTCATGTATTGCAAGTAAATGTACTCATTGTTTCATGGTATGCAATTAGATGCATTTGAAATAAAAGGTAAGTTAAATCAGAAATCTCAGGGACAAGCATGCACTATTTTAAAACAGGGAATGTCAAATGTTGTTTTTTAACCCAGTACCAAAGGGTATTTCACAGGTAATTTCTCAGGGCTGATGCTAGCTAATTATTAGCTACCATACCCTGCCTCCCCTTCTAAGTGACTATCTCCTGGCAGAAAGACATAGCCAGGAGTGTTTTGTCTCATTTGTCCTTGGAGTTTTTATCCACGTCAAGAAGGTGGACTGAGCCAAAGTTAGAAGAATTCTGGAGCTAAGCAAAAAGCGACATGTTGAACAACCCCCATTAATTGGGGGCTGTTACATGATTAATTTGAGAAAAACAGAAGAGACCGATTTCTTTACAACTCACAGTTGGATGCAATGCACTAAAAGTAATCCTGTAAATTACATTTTAAATCTTCAGCATATTCCCAGCAGATAAAATAGTGGCATGATTGACCAAACTCCTTTTAAAAGTACACATATTACGATGCATCATAGTTATAAACAGATGGTATTTGGCCTCCTTCCTATTCTCAACATTTGGAATTTCTAAACTATGTGAATTAAACAATAATATTTTATAAACATACAAGGGATTTTGCTCACTGCTTTGTTAACATAGAAATTATACAATGCTGACATTTATTTAAATTTTAAAAAGTAAACAACAGTGTGCATTGAAATAAAGCAAATGAAAATCAACATAGAGAAGTATGTTCTGTGTGCATATTACCTATAATGGCACTGGCCTTTTTAAGGGAAGACATAATGGTTGAAGAATAAATGGTAGCTTAGACAGGACCAATCCTTTGTACTCCAAAGGCTCATTTAACACCTCTCTGTAAACAACGGATATTTATACCATAATTGGCTATTTGACCATCACTGTTCATTTACAATGTAACCTGCTATTATGGAGTTAAAGAAAGTTCCCCTTCATTGGCTCATCAGCTTTCATAGTAGTGAAAGTGTGCTCGCAGTTTTAAAAACACTTCCACAAACGGGAATCATTCTGTCACTTGTACTCAGAATGAGAAACATTATCATGATATTGATAAGTACGTATTTTTTTTTCCTTTGGGGGATATTACTGCTAGAAAGAAAAGGAAATGTATCAGATCTTGGTGTCATTTCCTGAGATTCCTTTCTAAAATGACAGCTTTAACCCTTTGGCCACATTTTGGAAGGGAGGCCCATCTGCTAGGTTGATGTACAAAATAGAAGGCACTAGGTTTTCAAATACAATTCTCAGATTAGCAAAGTTGTGCTGTGGTGAATAAATAACAAATCAGGTATTTCGATCCGTTTTATGATTTTTGATTACCATTGTTTACAGACAATCACTTCTCAATGCACTTCCCAAGTGTTCCTGTTCTGCCTTCCCAGGGCAAACGCACCTAGACCACCCTCTTCTTCTTCGGTTTATTCCTGGATTGCTCTTCTCACATTTTAAACAATCAACCAACCTCTATCTTCAAATCTACAATCTGAGGACTATTGCAAACCAGAGCGGGTAAAATCTTGAGCGACAGATGGCGGGGATGGTCACCAGTCCTTCTGGCTAAGTTTTCTTACATTTGGTCATTGCAGGGACCTCTATAACCTACAATCTCTATCTGTGGGGGAGAGAGAAAAGTATGCTACAACCTGGATGGCACAGTTGAAACCAAGAACGAGGGGCATTTTGTCTCTTACATATACAATTCTAAATGTGTACACTCAAATAAACACCTAATGATGAATAATAAGACTAGTGGGGAGGAGGCTTTCTAAAAAATATAGAAGCCTCAAAATGATATTAAACGTTTCCCCACCGTTTTCGGTAACTCAGACCTAATGAGTGACAAATCAATGTGATGCTTCTAAATATTCTCCTACCCAAACACCGCTTAGCCCTCTGCCCCCACCCACTTCCCGCTTCCTAAATAACCAATTGGTGGTCAGGAGGAGGAACAGTTTGCAATCTAAAGAAAGCAAAGGTATGACGTGAGAAAGAAAGAGTCCCGGGGGCTGCGGTTGGGATTGAAGTCACACGTCTGAATGACGGGAGAATCGGAAAGGAGTATTTTAAAATCAATGGCCAGAATCCCTGCCTGGAGAGTCCCCATGCCCATCCCCACTCCCTTCTCTGTTTTGCTTAAGTTGAATTTTTAAAAGGACAGGAGAGAAATTATTGCTTTTGTTTCTGATTAGTGCATTTTCATCGTATTCTTTCACTGAGGACTGAAGCTGGCCAATTCAAGGAACCAAGTTCAATAAAATACTTAGACTAATAGAGAAGAGTTTTGCCTGCCCGGGCTGCACCGCCTTCTCGGAGGTGCGGAGGGCGATCAGTCAAGCCCGGCTTGAAGGAGCCAGGGCAGCGCTGGGCCGCCCGCCACGTGTGCTTGTGTCCGCATGTGAGTGTCGGGGCGCGCGTGCCGGGGTGCGTGCTCGCGTGTGTGCGTGACGGTGGGCGCGTGTCGGGCTGTGCGCGCGCCGCTGTGCTCGCGCCGGCGCGGCTTTGCGCGGGAGTCCGCGCGAGTGTGAGCGCGAGAGCGGCGGCCGCCCGCGGCTGGCTCGGCCCCGCCGACTGGGGCGCGCCCCGCGGCCTCGGGGCTGGCTCTCGGCTCTCGGCTCTCGGCTCAGAGACGCCGAGGAGGCTCGATGACGACTTTGTGACCTCGACGTGCCCCTCCGGCCGGTTTTCTTGCGGCGGAAGAGGTGTAGAACTGCCTCCTCGCGCTTTGGACCGGACCGAGCCGGGCATCGAGAGCGGGCGCCGCCGCGGACGGGAGCTCGGGCACCTCGGCCCCGGGGGAAGACGCGCGGCGAGCGCCCGCAGGCCCGGGACCCGCCCGACCCTCGGCCGGCCCTTCCGGTTCTCTCGCTCTGGGAGGCTCGGGCGCCGCTGCCCCGACGCTGGGCGCAGGCTCCTCCCGGGCTCGGGGCGAGCGGCACGGGCGCCGGGGAGCGCGCTTTCGGGCCGACGGGCGCTCGATCCGGCCGAGGCCCCCGCGTCCCGCCGCCGCCGCCGCCGCCGCCCTGCTGCCCGCAGCCCAGCCGGGCCGTCCGAGGCCCCAGCCTGCGGCGCGGGGCCAGACCCGACCGAGGGCGGGAGACCCGAGAGGCAGGGAGGGAAGGAGCAAAGAGGTAGCCAGCCCCAGACAAGGAATCCTTAATTACAGATTAAAGGCAAGCAAAACCGTACACCACATTTTCCGTGTGTCAGCTGACGGCAGCGACAAAAGGAAACAGAATGCTGAGGGGTAAAAGGCCCCTTCTCTTCTTCTTCTTCTTTTGTTGTTGTTGTTTAGTTTTCCCTCCCTGTTTTATTATCACTGCAAATGTAAAGTACTTTAGGTAGTGACTCTGGGTAGGTGGTGCCTGGGGCCAGATCGCAGCTGCTCGCTCCTTGTGTAGGAGGACAGTTTGCTCATGCTCCCAGAGGTCTGGGGAACCTCTTACAAAAAAAGGACTATAAATACTCCGCTCGAGTACATTTTGCTATTTAAATAGTTCATTACTTGTACATTTTTAAGTTTTAATATTTGGTGCTTAAAGTCTAGCAATTCATTATCTTAGATGAAATCCCAGCGCGCACGCGCACACACTCGCACATTTTTGTTTTGCAATTTGCAATTTTGTAGATTCCATTCTTTTTTTGGCCCGATATCACAGCATTAGAAATCCAGGGAAAAAGCCGAGCCGATGGAAAGCCAGAGAAACATAGCTGCAAGCACCAGAGAGCGCAAGGTCCGGTATGGCTCTGGGCTCAAGAGGAGAAGGGAGAGAGAGGCATGCGTTGATGCCTTTCCTCTTAATTCATTATGATCACAGAACAAGCTCCACCGTGTGCCTGGGATTTAAGACACCAGTTCAACTCCATGACATCCTGAATTCTTCACAGAGGGTAAAGAAGTGTTCAGAAGCCAAAGCCCACTCTGACCGTTACGAACCTCTAGCTCTGTGCCCTCAATTTCTAACAAGGAAATTAGAGAGATGACCTTTGAGGGTCACCCTGAGCCACCAGGCATTGCACACTTCTGTATTTTCTTCCTCTTGTTGCTGGCTCAGCTTGAGAAATAGAAGAATTTGGCTCTTTGTTAGTAATCTGTTTACTGATACAATTGGATGTATCAGGTTAGAGGCAACGAGACCACCTTGCTTAGTCGTTTTACCAACCTTTTTGTAGCTATTTTTTCTGTTTTTTTATTTGCGGGTTTTTTTCCACCAGTGCCATTTTCCCCACAGCATTTACAAAAAATAATTCTAAGTGCTTTTTCATGTGGTTCCAGTTAAGTGATTTGCCCACACCCCAAATAATGCTATTTGCATTCAAGATTAATAGCTGCATAGCAATAATTCTTAAATACCTCCTGATCCATATTTTCAGTTTAAATGATTCCTACGTTATTGGCCCGACAAATGCCTGGACCAGTAAGTTTGTGGACTGGTTGCCAGCCAGATGACAGCGGCGCTACACGCGGGGAACGTGATTAAATTTCTGCCCCAGTCTCTTATATTGTAGCAGGCAGAGAGCCTTCCTTGTTTGCCACCTTCCCCAGAAGTGGTAGTAGATGGACAGATGGATAAATTGATGTAAATTCACACGAAGTTCCAAGCCCACTCCTTCTGATACAAATTTAGGAAAATCTTTAAAATCTCCCAGGAAGCATTTCGTCTGATTTAGCCACACCCACTCCACTTTTTGACTTTCTCCTTCAGCAAAATAAAGTGAAAGAGCAAATTAGGAGTTCTTCTTTCCTTATAGTTTGCCAGTATTTGAGAGGACGATCCTGCCGCCGTTGTTTTAAGCCAGTATTGTTAGTTCATGTTTTTACCACCCACCAAAGAACAGCACAGGGTTGAGTTTATATTAATAAATGATGTTCATGACTAGGTTTTTAAATGCCAGAGTTATGATTTATTTTTCTAAATGGGTGGAGAAAGGAGAGTAGCAATAAAACTAGCCCCTAAGTCACTCAAAATCGTTGGCTTCACACATCTGTGTGGTTATTAATTTTTTTTTTGTTCTTCTAAATTTCCTCTAAGTTCTATTACTATGGACTAAATTTTTTTTGACCATTTACCTGTGTCCATAGCTTCAAACCCTGTGTTCTTTTTAGTTAAGTTTATAAAAAACATTATATGTTCCTCTTTTCTACTTTTTAAGTGTTTATAATTGTCCCTATTTATCCCCCATCCTGCTAGGAATTTCACAATAAAATCCTGTACCAAATAAATTAAAACCTGCAACTTCAGACACCCCAGGAAGAAGACATAATCCACTTAGTAAAATATTCAGACCTCCCCCTCTCAATTTCAGCTCTTCCTAATGTAACATTTAGTAATTGCAGCTGGCTCCTTATCCTCTCCTCCCTCTCTTTCATTCTGAATCATATTGGCCTTGTTTAACCTTCATTTCCTTCCCTACCCCCCACATTCGTCCATGTACTTTTTTTTGACCATGTTTGCCTCTCTGTCTTTCTTTTTGCTGTCTGGATTGAAAACAATAAATAGAGCTTTCGAAGTCTTTAATTTCTGTTAAAATCCCATTCGACCTCCCCATTCCACTATTAATGCTTTGTACAATTTTTATGTATCCTTCGGTTGTGAAGTTACTGCTCTATATTTTTCTGATTGATCATTAAGTTGTGCTGGCTTTTGAGAACTCCCTCCATAATCCTGCAGCAAATGCTTTTGACTTGGCGTGCTCTTTGCCTTTGGAATGCCTTTCCTGGCAAGGACAGGCATTTTGGTTCGACTATGATTCTTAAGTTACAATTCAAGGCTAATTTGTTCAGTTAGGTTTCTACTCTAAGCTGCTCTATTTCTCACTGTTAAGTGCTCCGTGAGGCTGCTGAGTTGAAGGGCGTGCTGTAAGCTCACGATGTAATATACTTATATTGTACTCCATTATCAGTTTTCAAAAACAGCTGCAGGCTTTGCTATCCGTGTAAGGAAATATCAGAAGATAATATACCACTGGTATTTATTACTCTATAATTAAGGATGTGTCAGTGTTTCCTTTTAAAAAAAAACCCCTATTTTCAGAAATTCATATCTCAGGCAAAAATTTCCCTATGAATTACAGTCTAATACCATATTAGAAGTATCTTCTTTTTAAGTCATCCCTCCCCTTCCTTTTCTTTCTGGGGAAATAAGTTTCAGGATGTAATTTCTGGGTTATCTATTTAGGATGAGAGGAAGCCAGCAAGCCCTTATGCGGCACAATGAAAGGTGCTTCTGTGGCTGATGCCACCTGCTCCCTCTGCCCTAGGCCCTTTGCTCCAGGCGAAATCGTGAGGGCTGCCTTTTGGATAAGAGGCCAGCCTTCTAACTATGAGGCTAGGCAGCTTGTTGTTGTATGATGTGACAGGCAATAGAGAAGACTCAGCTGTTCAGAAACATCACAGGGACCATGGAGTCGGATATTTTAGTACCCGGAATCAATTCTTTTGCACCCCTCTCCTCGTGGTGACGAGACATTCTGGTGTAGTCCAGGAGGAACGGGAAATGCAGCCACAGTGAGGTACCAGCAACTTACTCATCCAGGTGTCTTCCCACACAGAGAGTAGGAGAAGGAGAAAAGGAGGAAAAGATGGACAGACAGAGATGTTCCCCCTCCGCTCCTTCAAGGGATGGTCTGGACCCAATGCATGGAGCATAGCCTACCGACGGAGGCTGAGTTCTAGACCTGCCTCTACCACCAGGGGACGCAAAGCAGCTCAGCCTCACCTCAGCCCACAGGCTCCCCACATTTAAAATGAGGAGGTTACAAAAATAAATGCTTACCAAGAGGGCCAGGAAAGTTACCTAACTGTCTGAGTCCAGCAGTGTTAAGACCACAGGGAATGGCAGGGGCCTGTGAGGAATGCCCCTCTCCGGGCATGAGAATGATCAGAATAAAAACACTTAAAACATGGGCACCACCACGGGGTGGGGCGGCTCCGTCCCCTCCTAACACCAGCTGCGAGGGCCACCCGCTGCCGCCCTTGGCACTCTCTTGCCTGGTAAGAGGAGACAGTAGGGAACCAGGGGTCCTAGTGAGTCATGAACACTGAACTTGGCGCTTCCTGAAAGACTGCCAGATGACAATGATGCTGTCCCATGCGGGGGAAGGCGTATAGAAAACATCGTGCTGTTTCTATGAGGCAGCCTGGCTCCTAAATACGCCATTAAATGTGATGCTCTAATTTTCTCACTTGTGAAATGATGACATACTACATTTTCAAATATAAAGGACTTCAAATTCCTCAAGAAAGGTGTTTGGCAAGTATTCCTAGTGGAAACCACGGGCTTCCAGCATTCCACCTTAGGTCTGCTATTTAAATGCAGTCACTGATGGGACAATGAGCATTTTAGATTATCTCCCAAGAAACATCAATTCTTTATATCAGCTTATGGGAACAATCATGAACTTATGCTAGGGTTGAAAGTCATTACCACAGAGACATGGGAGATAATAAGGAATCCCTCAGGTCATGGTAAGTGATGGGAGGTCCCCTGAAGACACAGATCCCACACTTCAGTTTAGGAAAATGGGCCTTAGGATGAGTGGGGGACCTTGGTCCCTGAAGTCATATGTCACTCACTTGCAGCTAAGGCAACCTAAAGATACTCAGAGGAAGGACTCCTTTCCACGGGATGATGGTAATGAAAGTCTGGGTCTCAAAGACGAAAGGGGGCAGCTTAACATACAGGAAGTGGGCAGAGTGGTTAGCAGCTCAGACAGCTCTGTGCCCAACCACAAAGCTCTGAATTTTTCAAGATGAAAAAAGACCGGCTCATATAATATCTTCCTCTCTTTACTCTTCAAAAGGGAGTTTATAGAGCTATAGTTTTCCGTCTTATATTTGTAACGCCACAGGCATTAGTTAGAAGTGGTGATCGGGAGCCCAGGAAAAAGAAGCCTGAGGACAGTCAAGTTCAACTTTCTTCATAGTATGACCTGTTTCAGGGCCAAGTTCAGTCCTTGGCTCCTGGTGAGCAGAGGAAAGTCTTCTCATGCAAGACTGGTAGTTAGGGCAGTTTCTTTCACTGTCTGAGGGAGAATGGTCTCCTGATTCCATCAGTATTTTAGAGTGAGAAATGTGAAGGATGCACAGTAGCAATGTGTTAAAGCTCCTATGTTATACATGGTCACTAAGGCATTTATAGCTCCTATCAAAAGGTATATCCAGTAATAATGTTTAAGACATGTACAAAGTCGTAAAGAGTAGAAATAAGCCTTTGTGTACTATGACCCAGCTAAAGACCATTAACTGTACAGTGAATATGTCTCTCCCAGCTATATTTCCCCACCTTCACTCCTCTGACTTAACCATTATTGTAAATTTGGGGTTAACTCCCAAGTTGTTGGTTCCATGTAATCACACCATGCACACATCTTTGAGCATCACGTAGGATTGCTTGCTTGTTTTTAAACTTTCCCCGTCACACTGTGATGAATAATTTTGAAGGGAGAGCACATTACAGAAGCATTAGTTGTCCTGCATCTCAATTCAGATTTTCAAAATGAAACATGTTCTCCAACTTTCCACTGAAACAGAAAGGGACTTAGGGTGATACTTGTCAATAGTCAATAGAAGAATAAAACTCATTGATTACGTCAACAGCTAAAAGACCACATGGGCTATCATTTGAAAACTGATTCTATCACCCACAGAAAGTATCTTGAGATTGAAATGAAAAATTCTTTGTGGCTCATAATATTTCTGGGTAGCAGATGCTGTCTCAAAAACAGATTTTACTTTTAAAAATATCAAATATAATTAACACCTTCCTCATAAAATGAAATCTTCTCTTCCAGATGCATTTCAAGGTGTTGAAATGAATTCGTGCAGCCCTCTATGGTGGCCAGTTTCCACTGACTTACTGATTCTGCTGCCTTCTTGATGTGGCATGTCTGGAGCTCGAGCAGGGCACTTACACTGAACCGTATTTGAAGGTTGCTTATTAAACTAGGAGCATCTGGGGAAAGCTCTTTTGACCTACTCCTGATTAACATGGTATAAATGTGGGTTAAGAACTAGGTGCTTTGCTATTTACTATAGAAACACCTAGCCAGAAACAGAGATTAGGTAAATTCTGGACAAGTGTTCTCCACATTGTATCAAGGTTGATAATGAGCAGACTTTTACAGACATTTAAGATTAAAACTGGTTTAGTGATTCATTTCCAAAGAATAAAATGAACATAATTGAATGTTTAAAAAAAGAACAAAAATTTTCAACAACCACACTCAAAATAAGAAATAATGGTAGTGTTTGATTTCTTTAGTGAAAGTAAAGGAAATGGGAATTAAAGAGTCAACTTGTACCATCAATTAGCCTCTGATTTCCACAAAATATGGGTTAACTTACTTAATAACACTCCATTCCACTATATCATGGTTGTTAAGTGGGCACGTGCACGCACACACGCACACGCACACACACACACACAGTTATCTTTTCAAATGTTAAGAATCACACATTTAGAGAAGTTTTTATTGTTTATTTGCACTAATCCCAAATCTGACAGCATAGTTTTAAAAAGTGACACCATTCATGTAAATTTTTATTCTGGAAGGAATAGTGGGTACAGCTTAAGATAACATTTGACTTGAGTTTATGGCTGTAGAAAAAAAAATCTCCATACACAGGTAACTGGCAATACTGTATCTGCCAAAATCAGGAAAATATTTAAATGTTTTGGATGTACTATCTGAGAGGTAGTTAATATTGTTTTCCCATCAATTAGTGAGAAAAAGTATATGGACAGTTGTGCATATAATATCTTGTTCACTATAAAATGTGGGCTCATTATTTTCGAGATAGTAAAACACAATAAAATTGAGCACTGTGTCTTGGCTGTGAGAGTGTAATATTATTTTGAGAAGATGTCATCTAGGACACAACGCCTTCCTGACAGAAGCGTCTCATTAGATGATAAACCCTGCTCAGGAGGAGTCTAAGAACCTCTTAGGTGTATTTATACCTTAACTTTTGCACTCAGAAGGAGCACACCCACTAGATTCTGAGTTCCACGGTCTCAGACCAAAAGGGACTTCCCAAATAATCTCTGAGCCCTTTGTTTTATGGGTGAGGGGGTAGTTTGTTCAGTGACTTCTCGGAAAGTGAGGGCTCAAAGTCAGTGCTGGGATGTCCATCAAACACGGGTTAGGGAGAAGACACTGTGCAAAGACAGAGCTTACTGTTTCTGGCTTTAAATTCCCTGGCGTCATGGGCCCTGAACTCCTGCTTTGTCTGATGTATCTGCAGGACTGCCCCCATCCGGAGGGCTCCATCTGGGCCCCTGACCTTGATCTATTTCCTGCTTCTACTTTTGCTACCTGTCAAATACTAGACTGCTGAAGCAATGCCCGCTCTTTCTCAGATGCCTGCTAGACCACTCAATCCTTCTAGAAGCCAGAGAGCCAGGCTTGGCCTTTGTCTACCCCTCTGCTCCTCATCCTGCAGTGTATAGAAGTTACTCATTTCAAAAGCTAGGAAAGTTACAATTTACCTGTCAGTAAACAGAAGATGGTTTATCAACAGACTTTACCTTAATGACTACAAATGTTTACCTCCTGCTTTCCAGAATGCAAAGAAAATCTTGGAAATGTCATAATATCTCACAAACATTTGCAAAACAGATCCTTGTTCATCCGGAAAAGGAACAATTGTATTCGTTGTCTCTGACACAAGGAAAGTGTTCAGGGAGAAACCTACAGAGAGACGCACACACTCACACGGAGATGTGATATGTTAATTAAAAATTGCAGTGGGCACTTTATTAAAAATTTATTTTACAATCTAGCCATTCAAAACATCTTTACATCAACAAATACAGCAGCTAGACTATTGGAATCATAAGTGATTTATCTTGGAAAGATTATATTTGTAGCTAGATGCAAATATTTTTGAGGAGTATTTATGTCAAAACGAGTGGTTTTGTTAGAAGTATTTTGATTTCTCTATTTTTATCCCTGGAAAAAAATTAAAACATGTATCTCTGTGTTCATTTTTAATGGGCAGGATGGCCCCGCTTAGTGTATTCCCCATGTTGGTCTGAATTACAGCTGTTTATCTTGCAACTTTCTTTAAGACAAACGAAATGCAAATGTAACTCTGTGAATCATGGGAATACCCGCCAGACCCCTTATTAATACCTTCACTTAAAAACCCCGGTGCCAGGGAGTCATTAATTTGCTTTGCCCACGAACAGTCCTGAGATGGCTGCCCAATTAGTCGGTAGAATCCTGATCCTCCTTTCAGACCCTGTGGCCCTTTGAGGACACAAGAAGGCTCCGATGATAACCTGGCAACCTAGGTAGAAACCCAGCCAAGTGAGAGCGTTTGAAGCTGCAGTTTGGCTGCCATCGAGTCGGCGAAAAGAAAGAATTCAGGCACCATGTCATCCAGTACAAAGGATAAAAACGGATTCAACCGGAAATTCAATGTGGCACCACATATGGGATACATGAGTGCGGTTATACAACAGGCCACATATTTTTTTTGAACAGTCTCCTCCATGTGATGCCGAGGACATGTGTAACCATCATAACGTCTCTAGGAATCTGTATTTAATTTGAGTTGGGGTGGTGGCAGGGATTGGAGATCTGAAGCCGCCACAGGTTTGTGGCAGATGGCTCTGTGTCAGCTATGACAAGCAGCCGGGCTCAGCTTCCTCTGCAGATTTTCTTTTCTCTCTGATCAGGTAAATATGGGCACACTCTGGAAAGTTCTACAGATTCTGCCTTAGGCTGCAAGTTTGTGACTTAGCCCCATCTGTCACAAATCTTCCCTAGGTTCTGTTGTAAGCAGAGACCTGAATTTACCATGTAGGGCTGCCCAGGAAAAAGGAGCCATTTCACCCTGTACGGGAGAGAAAGCAATGAAGAAGCATTAACGACCTGAAAGGCTAAAGCAGGCTTAAAATTCATATTGCAAATTTGCAAAACTTATGTCAATTAGATTTCCAAAAGCCACCAAGTAAATGGTTCTCAAGTTTCATCACCTCAGGAAATCCCAGTTTCTGATTGGCTTAAAGTGTAACTATTTCCAACCATAAGGGAAAGAACCCCCCCCTTTTTTTTCCTGTTTCTTTTTTTTTTTTTTTTTTTTGCAAATGGGTACATTCTACTGCACACGTATTTCCTGGTTTATGTTATGGATGACAGCTATTAGAAGTTTATCATCCAACTTTTAACTTTTATAAACACAAGATACACAACACTCTTAAGGCATGTTTCTGCGAATGTGAATTTTACTTTTAAGTGGCGAAGGCACAAGAGAAATGCCATTACTATTACATGGAATTTATAAAGCACTTCAAGTTTACAAACGGGTTTATATTCATTATTTCATTATAGCAGTACCTCAGGGGGAAAATGCTATTAAGAATTAAGAAAAAAAGAATTCTTCCAAGTTTACAGATAAATCATGTAGAGGCCAAGAAGTTCACCTAGAGCCAGGCTACAAATGAGCAGCAGAGAAGAAGTAGCCAAAACCTCTAAGGGGTCCTCATCACCCCACGTATATCTATTGTGCTAGAGATTTTCTGCTTTTATTTTACTCAGACAAATCAAAGGGAAACCAAGCCAGACAAAATCGAGGAAAGGAGTGAAGAAAGAAGAGAGAGGGAAGAGGAGGGGGGAGAGAGGGAGAACGATGGAGACTGAGAATTTGCCTTAAATTGTGCTGGTGCGGTGGAGAGATTTTAGACGTTCTGAAACTGTCACAAGCGTTTAAGTTTTCACTTTTAAAGAAGAAGTAATGACTTTGAATGAGTGTTAATACTAGTGAGCACCACCTTACTCACATCTAGAGTATATGCTCAAATTAAAAGGGGACTCTAAAGTGGCCAGTCTCTTGAAGGAAACGTGAAGTGGCTTGGCTGTGGTTCGGGGAGCTATAGCCTGATATAATTAGGACTACCACAAATGGCTTTCCTGGGTACTGAGTCTGAATTGTAAGCTTAATCATTGTTTGGAGTCACTTTGAGGCAGAAATCTGAAAACTATCCTCTCCTCCAAATAACGGCAGGTTAGAAAGGTTTCTGGAATGCTGAAGACATTGGGGAGGAGGACAAAATAAAAATCAGCTTCTATCATCTGAAAAGACTTCAGAAACTACAGTTTACTCTCGTAAAGCAACGGAAGGATGGAATCTCTTTTTTTTTCACACAGAATATTGCTCAGTTTGTAAATAAAATTAAATGAGAAATTGGGTGGGAATGAAAATCTATTCTGTTAATCCAGGCAGTGAGTATTTTATACAACTGCCCTGTTTGTGCTCTTGTGTTATTTTCAAGAGTGGTCACAAGGGAATGTCCATAAAATTTTCTCCTAAAGCATTTTAAAATATAATGAACAAAAGTTCTCTAGAAGCATAAAGTTCTGATCTCAAGTAATTGTTGGGAATTTTCGGTAAGTAAATTCACATAGTCAAAATGAGACAAAAAATACAACTTCCCGGTATTAGACTTGCTTGGGCTGTGAAAGGAAGAATTATGTTAGTGTAAGAACTTAATCCTTGGTTGATTACTTTATGATTACTTCTAGAATCTTGTGTTCAAGTTAGGTTTGGGAATCACAAAAGAGCTCCCTACCGTAGATGAAGTGAAACCCACTTGATCTCTGTGGTAAGTGTGTGGCCGATGTGTCTAACCTACTTAGAAAAGGATGTGTCCTGAAAGTGCAAGGACGCTGCAGTCCACGGCTGAGCCTGGTTGCAAACTTTTTAAGAAATGGCTTTAGATTTTTTAAATTAAGAACCTGGTTTTAGGTTTTTAAAATAATTCAGAAACTTAATTTCTGCATGCATTTCTCGAAATATCTTAAGAGAAATGTGAGAGAGAGAGAGGGAGAGAGAGAAGGAGAGAGGGAAAACACACTTGCATGCACGTGAGGAATTTAAACATTTCAAGTCTGAAACCATTTCAGGTGAGAATTCATAGGCACAGTGTTCTGTAGTAGAGAGAGTCACTATAAGAGTGACTTTAAGAAAAAAAAAGTATCAAATTCTGTTTCTGTTTTTCAGTTACTAGCATTCTGTTTCAAATCCTGCTTCAAGTTATAGCCCCCAAACTCTCACTCATATTGAAAGTATAATGTCTCATGTGAGAAGAAAGCCAAGTGTTAGTAGCCTTATTCTAGTCATTAAATTCCTAAGTGTGAATCCATATGAAAAATCCTATCCTAAAGTGAACTCTATATGATAAGTAGTTGAGACGATTTTAAAATGTAAACTTTTAGCAACAAAAAAAAGAGTAAGGTGTAAAAATGTAAAAGGAGCAAATTAAAGAATTCAGTGACATTTTATCCTTTTAGATCTTAGAAGCATATGTTTTTAAAAGCAAAACAGCACTGTCCAATGGAATGAATCTAAAAAAAACCCAACACTCTCTTTATAGTATACACAAAAGTCTCTCCCATTGCATAAGAAAAGTAGATAAAAAGCTGCCTAGGGGGCGGGGAATAAGTCTCTGGTATTTAGTGAGGGCAAATGTTACCTGCAATGTGTATATTTATAAAACAAATGGTAAAAAAAAAAATAGTGTAACTTACTACACCTTAATTACAAAGTTTTAGCAGGCATTCTTTTCCTGTTTGGGGTCTAAATCCTATTACAATAACCAAACTAAATCTGTAGTCCTTCCAGTGATTCTTACCAGTTTCTCCTGACAATTGCATCATAAAGCTTTTGATTACTTCTAATCCTTGGACTAATTTATTAATCTTTGAGATTAACTGTTGGGTACAATGTCATCAAGGTCTATGAATGAGGACATATACTAAAATATATAATAGATTTATAAGGGAAAAATACCTATGGTAAAAAATACATAAAAAAATACATATAAATTCTTATAACTGCTTATGCACGAAATACTAATTTGTAAAACTTTACGCTGGAGCATTTTAGGATGCACAGACTGAAAATATATAGTGAAAACACGTAGTGACATGAAAAAGCATTTAAGGTATAGGTTATCTTTCAAGCTGTAAGAGGAACAATTTGGTATATTAACAGCATACCACTAAGCTGATATTTTTTCAGAGTTTTTCCAAAAGTTGTTGGCCAAATAATTATAGCTATGTTATGGCAACAGCCGCAATTAAAATATTTCAACTGGAGATCTGTTTTCTATTGTAACTAAAAGCAACCTGTTGCAGGAACGTTTGAAATGGTTAAAAATTTGCAGATGCGGAATAACAGGGATAATGAGGCCTATCTGGAAGCAAAATTACAAACTGATACATTTTAATGGTGGAAACACAATCATAAATCCTTCACCATTCTCATCACCAGGTAAAAACAGTTTTTCCTCTTTGGTAGTACCTATATGAGGTGATGTAAGAGCAGTAAAACTGACGGCGGCGATCACTTCACAGTGTAGGTCCAGCACTACACTGCACACCTGAAACTTAAACACCGTGCTGGACGTCCATTTCAGCTCAATACAACTGAAAAAAATACTTGCCCAAAAATTTACCAGAAGGGAAAAAGAAATCAATAATTAAATGATAAACTCATTGAAAATAGCTTTGTGTCACATGTGGAAAATGAATCCATTTGTATTAATCTGTACTATTCTATTTCTTCAATTTCATCATCTACACATTTTGATAGTCGGTCCCGTGGGAAAACTACTAAATTAACGTTTTACACAAAGCAGACCACGACTGAACTTTCAAAATTAGGAAATCTGGACGTAAACCTTGGAAGACTGTTTGCTCTTTGAAGCTTCCCGTGTATACGATACAGTCGTATTGACTGAAGGAGTAATACTGAAGCCCGGAACTGTTCAGTCAGCATTTTAAACTATTATGAGCTACCTTCTGAACCATTGCCAAGTTAATAGACAATGAAAGATAATGAGCTTGAAATTGGGTGTTAAATTGCATTTTTGGTTCTCTCCCTTTTTTCCTGAAGTTTAACTGTTTCCTGCAGAAACAAAGTCATGTTTTGATGCATCACTATGTAAATATGTATTTTAGGCCATGAAAAGGGAAAGGAGAGAAGAAAGGCAGAGAATGGTATTTCGTGTGGTGAGAGGTTATATATTAACATAGGAAAATTAAAATATGCTGGATTATAAAGCTGCTAGATTGTAAACTATACTGAATTTATGTAAAATGAAGATGCGACATTCAAGGAATATAAAAAGGTATATTACTCATGGCCTAGAGCCACCTTCAAAACTCGTAAAGCAGATTTATCCCAGTTCAATTACTTAGACTTTTAGTAGGGTCTCTTTCTGTTGTTATTTCAACAATGTAAAAATCTTGATTCAAACAAGGGAAAAAACATAATGAATGAGGGAACTGAATGATGATACTATTTAAACTCTGTTCTTTTTTGCCTTTGCCACTCAGAGAGGAGAGTGACAGTCTAATTCTAAACGAACTGAGGATTTTTTTTTTCCTGTAATTTTATTAAACTGGACGAGGGGAACATCTGATCCTTGAGACTCATCTTTCAAGTAGTTAAAAAATGAACACCAAACTTCACGAATGCCATTCACCTGAATTTTTGAGGACTGAAGATTTCATTATGATGAGAAGAAAGGCTTATCCTCATTAGTATAATTGTAGATAGAATCTTTCCTTTACTTCCTTTTAAACTAATGAGTTACATTAATCCAGGTTCATTTTTATAAGCCTCCTGGGACTAAACGTAAAGGACAGTCATCTTAGAAAACAATAAATTAGAAAAAAGCATGTACCGTGCATTAAGTGCACGTATTTCATAAGACCTAGGTTAATACAACTGGCATCCAGTTTAATTAATCCTTGTTAGTGTAACAACTAATATCCCTCCCTAGCATGTTTCCTTTAAACATTAGTATGTTAATTAAATGTTTTTTTTCCAAGATTTTTCTTTGTACTTCAGTATGGCATTTAGACCACGTAAATCTCGTCTCAATAACTACCTTATAGAGATGTTTTCTTATAATATCTGGTCTCTTGCAGAAATTCTGGAGCTTTTTTGAAAGCTGTTCAGGTGTAGAATACAGATATTCAGCTGCAGGAAAAACAGATACATTTTTAATGAAACAAAAACCTCAAAGCACACACTCGATATTAGTCACTTTACTAATTAAAAATGCATATTGCTCTGTGCCGCCTCGTGTTTTACATTATTTAAGCATGATTTTATAAGGTTACCTCAGCTCACAAGGATGTTTAATGCTAAATAAGACTGTGTAGTTGTGCTGTTTAGACATCTCCTTTGGGTGATTAAAATACATTATTCTAATGTAACACAATGCATATGTGATATATTTAGTGATGAGAGTTTTTTCAAAGAACCAGTGCTGCAGCCGTATGTACTCTGTACAACAGTTGCATATTATTAACTAGTCAATTGTTTAAATAATTTGGTGTGACTTTCAGTCCTCGATTTTTCTCTGTGTATATCATTAAAAAAAAAAATCTGTAAGCAATTGCAGTAACACTGACCTGCTTATAAAAATCCATCATTATGGGATGTGTATGCTAACAATGAAGAATGCTATTTGAAAACTTGCTTTTTTGTTATCTTAAAAGAACAGATGGTAAATATAAGCTTACTCTAATGTATTAAAACACATAAAATTTTCCTTAACACTAACATGTTGACTTGCCAAATAAACAATTGCTCCTGCCTAAGTTTATTTTCAAACTTTCTAATTTAGCATGAATCATGGACTAAATCTCAACAAAGACGAAAGCACATTAAAGCAGCTACCTGGAAATATTTCAGGATAAACCAAGTCTTTGGGACAAAGTGGGTAACAGCCACAATACACAGCTTCCAACCTAAAGAAATTTTAGAAAGAGGATAAGAATCCATTAAAAAGACATTACCATCATAGCTAGAAAGTGGTTTTATTTGCCTAAGTTAACAGTATGAGCCCAGAGTTAACTGGGATGAAAAACATGGTCGGCAGTACGATCCTAAAAGCCAAAGTTGCTCTTTTAAAAGATTTTATTGATCATATATGAATTTCAGAGAACAGAACCAACAGCATATGTTTTGTTCACTGAATTAATCAAAGCGCAGCTCTGCATTTTTTTTTTTGTTTTTAAAATACTGTTTAACACATTTTATAATCAGCAGATAAACACATGTAACAACATGGTAAAGTATGGACAGCTTTTCTTAATAATGCTGCAAAGCCCCAGAATGTTCATTTTTCGAAATGTTTAAATAAAATAGCAAATACTTAACTTTAACACTGTAGCCGTAGAAATCATCGAGGCACTTTTAAAAGCATCAGAAAAAAAATTTACAATCTGTTGTGATGGGGCATTTTCATTTTAAGCTAAAGCTTCAAAACAATTTGTTATTAGGCAGGATGCAAAATCATTCCCCCCTTTTACTGAAAAACTGTCATGAAGATTACCTTAATGAATATGTTGCTTTCTTGACCCCAAATTCAGTTCACTTTCCATTTTATCCAAAAAAGAATACTTTCATTATTAAACAAAGAAACAAGAAAGTTTCACTTTGTGAGAGGATTTCCCCAAGGACCACCCATAGGAAGTTTTCCTTCAATGTCATGGAGGTAAGGGTTAAGCGGGAGAAAGGTATTGCATCTCGATGGCTGTGTTAGCCTTGCATAATGGCTATTGATCTGACATATAATAAACCTTAAAGATATCACTGTAATTTCTGTTGGCTAGGAATTATGCAGTGAAATTCAAAACACTCTTTAAAATATGTTTATTTTATGAGAAACTTTGAATTGCATCCAAAATGTTGACCAAAGGCGGAATTTTATTTTGAACTGCAGATTTTTTTCAACCCAAGAATAGTTTGAAGTTATGTCAATGTTTACCTTGTTTATTTACAGTGACAAAGTACATGCAATTTAAGCTGTTTTTAAGTGGGTGATGTTTTCCCTATTTTATAACTGAAATTAGTTTAGATGAAAAGTATTTACTTTGAGCTGCAAAGTTTGGAAAAATACTGAGTTCAAAGTTTTGCTTGAGAACTGCGAGCAGTTGCAGGATAACACAGTGGGAAGGCACAGGATCCAGCTACCAATGATTAATTTCAAAATCCAAACTAATAGCGAATATTCTTTTTTCTTTACATACAAAGGGTACACACAGAAATTCTTACTGTAAGCACAGCTATAAACTGCACTGTGACCGCATTATAAAACATTTACAAAAGTTTTGAGCACGTAAACCAGGGATATTTCTTTATGAACCAGAAGAAAATATGCACTTTATCTGAAGACACTCAGTTTTAAAATTCTGTGCCAATCGAAAAGCAAATACATATGAACATTCTCTTGTAATTACATAAAATCAAAAGAGTGAAGTCACAGGCATTTCAGAAAGTGCACATGTTATCTGCTTTTTAATAATGGATTTGAATTAGAGTGTTCTGTTCCCCGAAAGAAAACTGCAGGCCAAGTTACATTTTGAGTCATCGTATGAGCATGTACTATGCCATTTCCCAAAAAAACCTCTGCTAATTAAAATCCAGTGAGAGGGGAATGGCATTATTTGATTTAGGAAGAGAAAAAAATGTACAAATTTGGATGCCACCTTTTATTTGTAAATTATCTTATTCGTAGTTATATTTCTAATTCATCACGAAAAAAACAAAAAACACCACCACCACTTTTGGTTGTAATTTTGACTTCTAAAATACTAGACCTTTTTATACACCTGATATTTTTATCAGCACCATGTTTTAAACTATGTTAAGTTTGCCACAATATTTAAAAAGAAATTTATAAAATTCCTTCTCATAACCTCCTCATATTTTGCTATTTTGAAGAAAATGATCATCTCATGACAATAATACAATTATTCATCGTTTCAATTCTTATGCACTACCAGTTAAATAATAAATAGGGTTCCAATTGATCTATTGTTAAAATGACTAGCAAATGACCTTTTTATTCCAATTAACAAATCATCTGCTAAATCTATGAATCTTAATATTCAGATCTATTCACTTCAATTCATACAATTTATCTGCAAATAGTTGTTGGGCTTTTGATTCTAAATATAATTAGCTGATAATTTTGCTTGGCTGAATTACTTTTCTGGAGGGCCTGCAAAGGCTCTCAGTCGCATTATCTAGCAATAATGAATCTGATAGGTGAAATTTTTTACTGTAATGAGGATGAGACACAGTTGTGACACCTGAGTCTACTAATAACAGAAGACTGCTAATTATCGACAGCACTTTTTTGTGTGATGCAAGGAGAAAAAAAAAAATCCCTCATTATTAAAAAATAAAAAGTTACAATTATAAGTGACACTGGAGGAGAGTAAATAAAATGGAGTGATTAAAACATTGCTGCTTTAAGGGTGTTTTTAATTAAGTGGAAATGCTAATGTTGTCATACTTAGCAGATGGGATTAAAATTAGTTATTGTAAGTAACTCATATTTTATGTTATGGTTTCCACAGCATGTCTACAAGATCTAAGAAAGTGATACATTCCATAAGACATTTTAAAAATGAAATTCTCATACTCTTTACAACTCATAATAATGAACATCATGAATAAACTATTGAAAAAAATCCTGCCAAGGATTTTACCATAGTGACTTAACTAGCAAGGAATGTAGCCATAATGTACCGGACTGCTACAGTCTCACTGATGGTATGCCTTTTGCTTTGCTGATTGTTGCATTCCCTATTTCATTCACACTCAACAAAAACAAAAGTTTGGTACGTGGGCATTTAGCCAACGTCAAATGTGGTGTCAAGAAGGTAGGGCCTGGATGCAAGGAGAGATCATGGCCACCCACTAAGGTGATGTTCTAAACTAAAACAGAGGATGCATCATGTAACTGCAGATAAAAACCTAATTGCACACTTTCTCCTACTTTATTTGTGTAAAATTTTCCATCTGCTACATCTAAAGATGTCTAAACTGTTAGTATCAAACCTGCATTCAGCTGCCAGCTGTGCACATTAAGGATTGCAAAACACCAAGTAAATGAGCCAGCGTGAAGCCGAGTGGTAGTGGTCCATCTGCCCAGGGCTGTGGGGACGGACCCAGGTACCTGGTCCTTTTCAGAGCCTGTCCTTGCTTGAGTGAGTAAGAAAGAAAATTAGCCACATTTCTAAGTGTCTCCATTTACCATACCCAATTTATCTGCGTTTTCCTGGAGCACGTCTGTGTATCCAATGAGTATTCTAGACGAAGTTAAGGGAATTCATCTCTTTTTGAAGGCTCTTTGGACCAACT
>NC_132991.1:22992500-23032500 GCF_048564905.1 Vicugna pacos
TACGGGAATTCAGAGAGATAAAAACACCAAAGCGATGTATAGCAGCCACATTCTAAGACCTCCTATCTACCAACCCGAAGTCATATACACATTTACAGGCTTTTAAAATTAGCATCTGTTTCTAATTTCCTATTGGTCTATCAATGTGTTGACCTTTTCCCATACACTATTTAATTAACTTATCTATTTCCTTGTGTCTTTCCCAAGCATGCATTTCTCATAAACTTTGAGGTCAGTTTATGAAAATTAAAGAGCACTTTTCCTCAGCACGTTTCCATAGCTGTAACTTTTGAGAACGATTTCTTGAGAGATGTTTTGGGAGTTGTATTCTAGGACATACTATCTTCATGGCCTTCCCCCTGGTAGGATGGATACGTGATCTTGCCTTGAGAATTGCGCTGGAATTTCTGCTTTCCATATAAAAGACAAATATTCCACTTACAGAAGCTGCAGGAGTAGAGGCCTGGCAGGCTCAGAGCCTCGGCCTGACGGAATGGCATGTCTGGGAGCCATCACGGGAACAAGACCGATCCTCACAGGACACGCTGGGCGGTGGGAGTGAGTGCCTACCAGTTACTTGTGTCTAGTGAGTCTCCTGAGCACTTGAGAGGGAAGGGCCACTGCAGAGGTAATAAATCTTTCCTGAGAAAGAAGTAGAGAGCGTCTTAAGCACTGAATGGGAACCTCAACCTTGTCTGGGGCACCAGTGAGAGCGGGCCTGGGGGAGCCTGCCCCTCCATCCAGGAGCGCTGCTGACTGCGGCCCAGCGGGGCTGTCTCTGTCTGACAAGCTGTGCTCCTGACACTTTCCTGTTACTGTTAGGCTGCTGTGAGTCTCCTTCGATGGTCTGGGTTTGGAAAGAACACCAACAACAGCAGGTGGATGAATTGACTATCAACGTGTTTGGAGGCCTGAAGACCGGGCTGAAGCTTTTGTAGGATTCAAGGTCCCAGCAACTGGGAAAGAGGCAGCAGCAACAAGAGCGAGGCACGGGAATTGATGGCCTCCATGGGATGTGTTCTCTGATGTGAAAAACTGAGTCAAACACACGGTATACTGTACCTCACATAGCTCAGGAAAACTAGTGGACATTGCCATCGCCATACATACAGGTGTCTCCCCAGAAGCTGGCCAGTCTTAGGATCTGCCTCCACTTTTATTGCTTTTATTACTGCTGTCTCATAAATTCTTTGTGTTTACACTTATTTCATTACTGGCAAAAATTAAAGATTTTCTTCCCAAAATTTGATTCGGTGTTTATATTTCTTTGGATATCTCTACCTCTATTGTTTATTAGCTGTGTGACTTTGGGCAATTTAACTTAAGCCTTGGTCTCTTCATGCATCCACAGGAGACAGTAATTGTGTCTACGAAGAGGACTGTTGTGATAGAAAATGAGATCCCAGAGTAAAAAGCCTCGCCTTGTGCTTGGCACAGGGTCAGAGTTCAATAAGTTATTGCACTTCCACCATGCGGGCGCTTTTGCAAACTTTCATCTATAGTGTATATTTAAAATCTGTATTTACTTATTTATACGAATGTTCTATTGTTTTTATTCCACAGAAGTTATTTATTTTTACCTGACTTCTTGTTTCCACTAAAAATATTATATTTTAAAGCTGGGATAAGTATATTAAGTTTTGTTACCCGAAGTTTGTTGGATATGAAATTTATATACAAGCTGGGTTTATTTCTGAAATCTGTCTATTTTTCTCCCTTCCTATTTTTGAATCTGTAAAGCACTCTTTTAAAAGTCACCACTTCATACACATTCTGAATCTGGTAGGACGTGTTTTCCTGCCTTACTCCCTTGTACGTGATCTTTTTGATACTCTGCCCATTTATTTATTTATTCTGTATGAATTTTAGAACTACCCTATGGAGATAGATAAAGTAATATTCTGGCATCTTAATTAGAATCTTGTTAAATTCACAAATTATCTTAAGAGAGACTCTCATTTCTATCACATTATTTATTCTTTCCTGTCAGGGGCATATATATTTACATTTATTTGAATCTTCCCTACTTTCCCATTACCTTGTTATTTTCTTCAGCAAAGGACTTAGAGACAGAAGGCTTCAGTTTCAAATCAGGGTCTTGGGAAACTGACTTCCCCAATCACATTCTTGGAAAACGATTATATGCTTATTTCTAAGAGTCATGTGAAGGTGGCTCTGTCTATTGAAAATCTATCTCAGATCCATGCTACTTCAATGGGGTGAATATAAATAATTTTCCTCAAAATTATCTGAAAATGTTACATACAACATCAACAAGGGTATGGCATAGTGAAATATGGTTTTTTATATGTACTTTTTTTTTTAACATTTTTTATTGATTTTTAATCATTTTACAATGTTGTGTCAAATTGCAGTGTAGAGCACAATTTTTCAGTTATACATGAACATATATATATTTATTGTCAAATTTTTTTGTCTGTGAGCTACTATAAGATCTTGTGTATATTTCCCTGTGCTATACAGTATAATCTTGTTTATCTGTTCTACAATTTTGAAATCCTGTCTATATATACTTTTATTGAAGTATAGTCAGTTTACAATGTTGTGTCAATTTCTGGTGTACAGCACAATGCTTCAGTCATACAGGAACATACATATATTCATTTTCATATTCTTTTTAACCATAAGTTACTATAAGATATTGAATATAGCTCCCTGTGCTATACAGTATAAGCTTGTTTATCAACTTTACATATATTAGTTAGTTTCTGCAAATCTCAAAAATGCTTTTGCTTCTCAGATGGCAAGATTCTAGAGGAGAGGAACACATTGTCTTCTTGTGTTGTCCACAATATGGTGCCAGACCACAATAGGAACTCAATAAATACTTCTATGTTAGGAGATTGAGTAGATAGTGATAACATTTTAAAAAAAATTAAAAGGAAAGGGATTAGGTTTGAGGAAAGGTATGGTCTGGAGAGAATGAGTTTATTTAACCTGACTGGTACATTTACCTCATATAATTGTCTTATAATTCAATATTGATCAATATATTAACAGTTTTCCTTCTGCTGGGTCGCCCCTGTAGCAACATTTTATACCTTTAATGTTAGTGTGACATAAATTATTTGTGTTCCTAGAATCTTTCTATTATTTCACCCTTAGTGTAGTTGCTCTACTGAAAATGAGATAGTATCTGGGAGCTGAGTGAAAAGGGAGATGGGAGGGGAGGGAAATGTTGTACAATTATCCAATATTTGCCTCCAGAATGAAGGATCAAGAATATGCCAAGATCACTGTAATATCCATTGCGATGCCAGATACTAACCAGAGGCTTTCCACATGCTGTTCTTAACCTCAGATTAAAGGCGAACCAGAAAGACTTCTGTCCGCCAAAACTATAGTCCAGGCTTTGACTTTCTTTGCAATCTTCTGCTCCCCTTTCCCCACCCAGGCCTAAAGCTAAAACTCCCCTCACAACATAGGGAAAGAAAAATCCTGTGGTAAGGCTTTGGCTGTTCATAGAAAAAAATTTTTTTTTGTTTAGAATGATCATTTGTGAGAAATTATTCAGCATACAAACACATTCCATTGATTTGCTATCTTAAGCATTTGCTTTAAAAAAAAAAGAAAGAAAGAAAGAAAAAACACCATCTCAAGGGCTAACAATGTGACCTCGTCATGAGAACTGGCCAAAGCTAAAATATTTGCATGGAGGAGCTTCTAGGCTTTTTGGTTCATTTGAAACATGGAGTCTGACGGATGCTCTCTGTGGCACACTGACCTTTCAATTTTCTGGATTAAAAATAATTAAAATAATGGCCAGAATGAACTTTGAAGGTCCAGCATCATTAATGTCTTCTTCAGATCCAAAATGACTCAAGGCTCGCTCCACACAGAAACTCTGAAGAGAAGTCCAGGAGTCTTATAATAAAATCTGCACTGAGTTTAGAAAGCACTTCCCCCAAATTGCATAATTGTGTTTGAAGTCTTCCATATAACTAGGGCAGGTGGCTTGTTATTATCTCTCTTTCCCATCTCCTCCTTTGTTCTCCACAGATGAATTAATGGAGGTCAACCTAGAAAGCTAAGGACCCCGTATCAAATCTGATTTTCTGACTGTAATTCTTACGCATCAGAATTTCTCAGTCTTGGTACTGTTGACATGTTAGGTTGGATAACTGTTTTGGGGGGGTCATCCTGTGCAGGGTGTTTAGCAGTACCCCTGGCCTCTACCCGTAGACGCCAGTAGCATGATCCACCCAACAGCTGAAACAGCCAAGATGTTCTGGGCATTGCTAAATATCCCCTGGGGGTGGAGGGCAAAACCACTTTGGATTGACATCCTAAGCTTTCCAAAAAGCTGTCACCATAAGTGATAATTAAGTCCATTCCCACAGAGACCAAATCGACATCATATCAACTCTGCCTAACGCGACATGGCTGATAGACCTGTCTTCAGACACTAGCTGGGTTGTCTCCAGCAAGAAGACTGTGGGTAATACTCTAATGTTTGTTAAGAGTTCTTTATTCAGCTGGGATAGACTCACCCAGATTAAGGCAGACTTCTTGGATAGGCTTGGTTTTCTCTCTAGTGAGCCACAGATCATGATGCATATTAACGAGCTGTGGTGGTCAACAGTGCTGTTCATCAAATATTTCTCCTCTCCCCAACTCTGGTCTCAAAGTAGGATTACAATTCCTGCCCCCAGATCCCCCGTTTATAGTTGGGCAGTGCCCTGCAACAAGTTTTGGCCAAAGAGTTGAGTAGAACCCTATGACACTTTCAGGCTAGATCACCAAATTGCTCATCAAAGACCCTCCCAGCTTCCTCTTCCATCTGGCACAGCAACTGGCAATGTCTGTGATGGTGGTTGTTTGGGTCTCTCTATAAGCTGGGTCCCTGAGTGGCCATGTGAGTAGAACGCTACTGCCTGCCTGCAATAAACATACAGCATGAATAAAAAATAAGTGTGTTAAGTGTTTTAAGCCACTGAGATACCACAGTTGTTAGCTTAGCCTAACTTAGCTTATTCTGACTGATGTAAGAGCTGAAAGATGAGAACAGATTGAAAAATAGATTTATGTTAAGTCCAGGTCATGTATATGTGAAAACAGAAAATATAATATAAAACCACTTAGAACTTCCTTAAGTCTTAGGGGTCTCTATTTTCATTCATTAACTCTCTAATATTTGGAAATCATTTCAGTGTAGGTTTTTATATATCCAGTATGGTACCTCAACTCTATTATTCTATTACACCAAACTTATTCTTTCATTCATTCATTCAAACAGTATTTATCGAACACTAAATATATGCCAGAGGTTATTTGGAATATCTTTCCACTTCATATTGTTTCTGACACCTTTCTTGTGATGAAGACAGATGGCAGAAAGAAGAGGGAGTTCACTTTAATATCTAAGGAGTGATATACTTAGGAAATGAATTTGAGGTTTTGGTTTTTTTGTTTGTTTTTAAACTTTCCATCTGCAAAGAGATTATTAGAGAAAATAGAAATGATTTCATACGAGTAGCCAGGAATCTCCCACCATTATCACCTCCTGGTTTCTTCCTTGTAAGGGGGATGGTTGTAAGAGGGAGTCTTCCCTGTAGAGTGTAAGGTCACAGAAGTGGACTGACGAGGCTTGATAACCGAATGGATGGCAAGTCACTTAACCTCCTGGTGCCTTACTTTTCTCAGCTGTAAAATGATAATCACAACAGTGCCTAATCACAGGGCTGAAGAATAAATAAGGCAGTGCTAAAGGACTTAGAACAGCACCTAGCACATGCTAAGTGCTCTGGTAACTGACGAATAAAGCACTGCAGCTGGACTACAAGTTGCAAACATCACAGAAGGTGTTTGTTTCAGTCACCATTTCATCCTGAGTATCTAATTCAGTGCTTGGCCTAATGGAGATATTTAAAAGACATTTATTAAACACGTATAGAAGTGAGGAAAGGTGAGGAGACCGACTCCCGGGTTCTACTCCCAATCTTGCCGCTGTCTACTGCCCTCTCACCCACTGCGCCCAGCTGTGAGAACCTAGAAGAGTCGCTGGCCTAGACCTCACTCCTCTTCTGTAGAATGAACAGATGATACATAACAAGTATAAACTATGTAGATAGAACTAGAATTGATAATCTACCACACTTTTCAGAAAAAGGATGATAAAAACCTTACAACATAATTTGAAAATAACCAACAGTATGGAGACTCTACAAAATTGCTCTATTATAGTTTAAACATTTTCAAAAGAAACTTAATGGAGATTGTTTGCATCATCAAAAAGGGCAGCAAAACTCCTAGGCACTGATGCTGTCACTCAGAGATGGGCTAGCTTGTAGGGAAGGGGAAACAAGTTAGATAAAAAGCAATTCATGTACAAACTTGCAACCAGTGTAAGAATAAGTTCTGGAGATCAAAAGTACAGCATAGTGATTACAGCCAACAACACTGTATTCTATACTTCAAAACTGGGCTAAGAAGACTGGATCTTAAATGTTCCTACCACAAATAAGAAATAATTATGTAATGTGAAAGAGGCCTGAGCTAAAACGACACTGGTAATCATATTGCAATATATAAATGTGTCAAATTATCACCCTGTACACCTTAAGTTTATACAATGTTATATGTAAGTCATAGCTCAAAAGAAAGAGTAATTAAGGGTCCTGCAGTCATGCATGAAACCTTTCTTAGTTTTCCAGTACGTTTAGGTTTGTATGTGAAAGAGCAAAACTTGACTCACAAGCAGTATAATCAGAGTCAAGCCTTTAAAGGCTCAGTTTTTCCATCTATCAAATGGGATAATAGTACCTATTCGATTGGGATTATCATGAGCATTACATGAAATAACCTGGCAAAGGACCAAGTAAGAAGCAAACTTTCAATAAATAGTAGCAACTAACAGGATAATAAGTATTACTGCAATTATTAACAAGAAAATCACTTCCTCACAAATGTTAACAGCATTCAGAATGATCTGTTTGGCTGATGCTACACAGTATATAAGTTGGTTTTATGGTATGGATTTTAGATATGCTAATATAGCACCTAGAAGAGCGCACCTAGATTACCGCCAGGTAATCCTTTGTGTGAAGTGCTGGATGGTGAGTGGAGGAAAAAAAAATGTTTAAACTTAGAGAAACAATTAGGTCAGAAAACAAGGAAATGGGAAGGTAGCACAGGACAGTCGTTAAAAATACTACCTACTTATGTGGCCTCACTTAATTTCTCTGTGCCTCTGTTTCTTCACCCAAGAAAAATGGAGGCAGTGCTAATGGACAGGACTGTTACGAAGTTAAAGAGCTCACATTTATAAAGGGCTTAGAACAACGCCTGGAAGACAGCAAGGGCTGTATTGGTGTTTGTTAAGCAAGAACAGTGATATGCGTGGCTAAGTCACACGGAATGCCCTGTCAGGAAACCTCTGGAATAGAGCCTGGTGAGGTGGCCTTCCAGGAGCACCACCTGGAAAGCCACCAGTCTCATTCATCCAGTCAACAACTTGGGCTCTTCTTCTGTGCAGGTGAAGTGTTGTAGCCTTAACGAAACTTGCTTCATGGGGGAGGGTGTAGCTCAAGTGGTAGAGGGCATGCTTAGCATGCCCAGGGTCCTGGGTTCAATCCCCAGTACCTCTTCTCAAAATAAACAGAAAAATACCCCAATTACCTCCCTCTCTCCTACCCTCCCCCCCAAAAAAACAAATAAAAAAAAGACAACAAATAAAGTTATATTAAAAAAAAAAGAAGAGAGTTGATTCACATTTGAAATGACAGACGGGTCAGACGCAATTGAGACTGGGAGAAGTGTGTGCAGAGGTAACATGACTCCCCCTGTAGGTTTCCACCGTGCTCCGTAACCATCCCACATCCCAGGTACCTGTAATTACACGCAAGGGTCTCCCCAGGCAGGGCTCCCTGAGGTGCACACTGGGTCCCATTCCCTGTGCAATCCCCCTTCTACAGTGCTCAGTAAGTTTGGGTTGAGGGGAAGCCAAAGAAAGATTGAGTCTGTCATCACTGAGCACTCAGTTCTTGGGCCGCTAATTGCTCCCCATCCCACTTTCAGTTCCCCATACTTCTCTAAATAGCTCATTGTTAACGTGTGGGACGGGAGAGCAGTGATCCCAAGAACACGACCCTCTGAGTAACAACCTCGTCTTCCTTGTAATGGTAGCTTAACATTACCCAGGAGTAAAACTGGCTGAGAAGCCTTCTGTGTAGGGACATCTCCCAGCCACTTCTCTCAGTCCATCCACCAACACCTCAAAACTGATACAAAACTGAACTCACCGGCTTTTGAAAATGAACTGAGTTTTCCTTCCTTCCTTCTCCACAGCCATCCATCTACCAAATGCTTCTCTGCGTTTTCCTCGACAATCTCTCTCTCACACATCCAGCCCTCACTAGTCTCTCTGCCATCACCTCACAGAATCCCACTTGGATGACCGCTGTCAAGTTTTACTGCAATTCTGCCTGCTTATCACTGCAAGATAAATCTTCCTAAAATATGCATTTCATCATATTTCTTTCTAGTTCAGGATGAGGCTCCCAATTTTTTCCCTTTACCTCATCTACTCTGGTTATGCTGCAAACTTTGGCCCCGCCCTGCCTGTGTAAGTATTACTAAGTTCTGCATCTAGCACCTTCTATCCCACTCAGCATGGTGACCTCACAGTACAAATCACTGACATGGTTCTCTCATTTAAGGACAATATACAAGATTTGCTTTTATATGCTTTGCCCATGTCGTTTCCCCTTTTGGAATGTCCTAACCCTTGGGCTCTTCAAGTGCCAGTTCTTCAATTAACAGTCTACTCGAAGCCACATGGGTCAGTACTAGTAGATACTAATATTTTCTTGTGTTTCTCTCTCTGGTCCTGTGCTTATGCAAAAATGTTCCCTCTTCAAGAAAACTACAAATTGCTTGAAGACCAGGAGTTTACATTATTTTTATTTTTTTATCCAACAAATATTCATTGAGTTCCAGCCTTACCCACTAGGCTTTGAGGCACAGTGATGAACAAGACAGTCATAATCCTTGTCCCTCCAGCACCTACATGCTAGTGTGTATGTGTCTCTGTGTGTGCAGAGAGTGGGAGGCAGTGAGACAAGAAATTGTACATAATTATATGATTAGAAACGGAATTAAGCACCATGAAGTAAAAGTATAAAGTGACATGAGACCATGATAAAGCTTCACATTGAAAGAAAATGTCCCCGAGCTGAGACCAAATGAATACAATACAAAAAGGCAAATGTTTAAAGGTCTAGAGGATCTTGGAACCTTAGAGGAGCTGAAGAAAGGCTGGTGTCCTAAGCATAGGGGGCAGAGGAGGAGCCACAGCAGATGAGGCTACTGGTACAAGCTGGGTGTATGTGCTCCCATCATACCAGAATCAAAAAGTGTATCTGGAGGAAACTCTCATTTGAAAGGACACATGCACCCCAATGTTCACAGCAGCACGATTTACAGTAGTCAAGACATGGAAGCAACCTAAATGTCCATGGACAGATGACTGGATAAAGAAGCTGTGGTATATTTATACAATGGAATACTACTCAGCCCTAAAAAGGAGTGAAATAATGTCATTGACAGTAACATGGATGGACCTAGAGGTTATCATACTAAGTGATGTAAGTCAGTCAGAGAAAGACAAATATCATATGATATCACCTACATGTGGAATCTTAAAAAAAAAAGACACACAAACTTACTTATAAGACAGAAAGAGACTCACAGACATGGAAAACAAACTTATGGTTAAGGTGGGGGAAGGGAGGAGGGAGGGATAAATTGGAAGTTTGGGATTGGCTGACACAAATTGCTATGTACAGAATAGATAAACAACAAGGTCCTACTGTGTAGCACAGAGAACTCTATTCAATGGATGTAAGAACCTGTAATGAAATACATATACATGTATTTATGTATATATATAACTGAATCACTATACTGTATACCAGAAACTAACACAACATTTTAAATCGATTATACTTCAATTAAAAAAAGTACTAAGTAAGGGTAAACTTAAAGGGGTCCTTAAAGTCATAAGGCACGATGGCAGAGGTCATTTCTGAATTTTTGCTGTCTGTGTAAATATATATATATTTAGTTGAATTTCTGAAGCTTAAAAAATATGAACACATAAGTGCTTAGGACAGTGGTCAGGATGGTCATCTCACTGACCCAGACACACCCAGTGAGGATGCAGGGTGAAGGAAAAGGCTCTGAAAAGGCTCCGTGTGGCATTAAGGATGAGAAGACCTACCAGCTTCCGATTTTTGTCTGTTTTTTCAAGTTCAATAAGAAAAGGCCCAGAACAATGACAACTATGATATGTGTCTACTCCACATTGCAAGTTTGATGCCAAAATGCTTTACACAGGCCACCTAACAGATAGTAATGTATTTCAGCCATTACCAATGTGAGCGGGATTCAAACCAGTGACCCCAGAGGTGAGAGGTTGTATATCCAATTACAAACTCCCACTTTCCTTAAGTGTTAAGATGCCTAAAGCAATATATTTTATTTACATCAAGATGCACTGTATAAACTATATTTGATAAAAGAGATGACTTCACGTTCTCAACTTAAATCAAAGAATGCTTACTTAAGTATTTTTTTAATTGAATCACACTTTAATGCCGTCATATAATCTTTCGGTTAACAGAGCTCATCTTGATTATTCTAAGAAAAGGAGACATGGAAATTAATACTTAAGTTGTACAGCTTATGTCACCTATAAAAATACACACTAGAAAATTCAAAAGAGATACCTGGGACATCTGTGAAGGTTTCTCCTAGGACAGACACGTGGAAATTGAGTCCTAAGTCCTTAAGATGCATCAATACCTTAAAAAAGCTCTCTGGATCTTTATCATGCTCCCTGGAAATAAACACACAAAATATAACTTGTGATACCTTAGGGTATGTGTTAGGAAAAGTGTTTCCACTTCCCACAGTACCAGTTCCTCTCATGGTCTCCTGTTCGCTAGGAGAGCCTCTGGCATCCAAGCAGAGATCTTCCCCTACCCTTATACTGAAGCTTCAGCATTGAGTGTTCTCATGAATGTAACTTCTCTGCCATGGCTCAAAACCCAGTCCTATTGAAGTCTTAACGGCTCTGCACCTTTTATGAAGGGAGGCAGCTATCATGTTTTTCATGTTTTGGTTAGACTGTCGAAAGGCTAGTGTATTTTCCTTTCTCCTAAAATGGTTAATTTTCCACTTAACACAGGTTTGTAACAAAAGAAAAGACCAGTCTTCAAAGGACGATTCTCTACTGATCATGAGAATGTACCAAAGATGCTTTTCATTTCCGTGAGTCTGAACACCTCCCTCTCACATTTACTGAGCCTCTTTGTACCTATAAGGAACACACAATTTAGGGAGCAAGATTACAGACTCTCTCACTAATCTCTCATTTTAAATAATTGAATGGAGAATTATAAATACATCAAAAGGGGGTAGGCCTGAGTCTAAGTCCACTGAGTATTAACTTAGGAGTGGAGGTTAGTCAACACACAAAAGAATAGTAATAAAGATAATTCTTTCATTTATCAGAAGCTTAGAAAAACATGGATTATTTTTGTTTGTTTAGCTTGTCAGTCTTCTTGGTAATGACAGACTGAGAGGCTAAAGGACATTAAAACAAACAAAAAAAAATCACCAATTCAAGAAATCACATTAAAATGGAATGAGTTATTTTTTACATTTAAGGTGTGAATATTTCAGCATTTCTTGCATTTAATTGCACTGTTTTAAATTATCTTATTTCAGACAGATGTGGACCAGATGTCTTCAAAATATTTGGGTTTTTTATTTATAATTCAGAATTTTAACTTACTTTCTATATTACAGAGAAATAGTTATGTATCAGCAATTGAATTTCTCATTTACCAACTAATTATGTAAAATAAATCTGTAAATTGATCAAACTGCTATATGAAATATGAAAATTACATCATTCAGGAAATCTCATGAAAAATGACATCTGCAACCCTAAATGTGTTAATTCACAATTCAGTCAATATTTTCAGTATCAAGAATTAAAACAAATGCATCTTCTGATTAACATTTTAAAACGGCATTTATAATCTGATGGAATTGTAAGATCTTATAGAATTACAGTTCTGTAAGTATTTTAAGCTCTGTATCTCTCAGTTTGCTTTACTTCAAATAATACAGAATGCAGCAGCAAAATGTTCATCACTTTTTAAGATGATGCATATGACATACATGTACCTTTAGGAAGTTTTTGGATAAGTCTCCTATATACTGCTGCTGTGGGCAAGAACAAAGACTCCAAACAATTTAAAGTGAAGAATATCCTATCTTTAACCATATCAGTCAAATAGCTGCCACCTAATCTGTAATATATGTTAGTTTAGTCTGATTCTCTTGGAAATACTTAGATGAGAAGAATGCAAACAATATAACATAATATATTTTAAAGAGGGAGTAACACTATAGGGAAATTTAGCCACTCAGTTCTCTAAATTTTTCATTTTGAACTCCAAAAATTTTGGCTGTGGATCCCCAAGAGAATAGCTATTCTAAAATTATTTCCTGCTGTTTGTTTGTTGGTTGGTTTATTTGTTTTGTATTAAAGTAAAAGTAGATATGGTTTGGGCTTGGAAGGAGGTTTAATTGGGTAGAAGCTGTAGTTCTTAAAAGATTTCCATGTGAATATTTTCAAAGCAGCAGGCTTTCTGAACCTACATTTTCAGTGTTTTTATACCAGAAAAATGCATGACAATCCTACTGTAGTTTTAAGATATCCTTTATAGGTAGACAAAAGCTGTCATATTCAATAGTCACTTTGCATAAAAACACAAAAGAGATTTGTATGAATCCCCTCTCTCTTTGTTTAAACTATAATATATGGATGAATGTAAGGTGAGATTTTTCTTCCCCATAATTATCCTACAGAAGAAGAGGCATTTTTATCTAAAGTCCTTATAAAGTCTCTCATAATACCAAGCACTCTCTCAATTACTTTATTTTGAACAAAGTACAGTCTGGGGAAGTTGCATTAACCTGAGGCGTGAACTGATGAGAGTTTTGGATAGTTTCAGCAGTCATTCACCTGATGGGACTAGTAAAAACAGAAGCCAAGGAATTTAATACTGAGTTAGTCCTTAATTTGGGAGACATGACCTAACAATTCAGAGTGTTGTCAAAAACAAGTATTTTAAAGATCACTAAAAAAAGTATCAGAGTAAGTTGTTACTGGAGACCTTGAGTAGCAAGTGGGTTTTTATAGCTGGGGAGAAGATTCCCAGTAATGGCATCATACACAGTTTCACCATCTTGCACCCAAACCGCTTAGACTGAATTCCAGATGACAGGTGGCAGAAACACGCCAGCTGCCTGAAAAGGTGGTCCTATTCTGATGTCAAGAATGCATGGGAAGGGGAGGTGGACTAAAACTGCTTTATGAAATACAAGGTTGAGAAAAGGGCAAGACTTCTAAAAATATTCTACATGATATGTGCTTTAAAGTATTAATTATGTCTAAATTAGTAGATCACATATTCTAACTAGACACTTGACTAGTTCATCTATGTCCCTCAAAGTTTACATAGTCAATTTAGCTGAAAACTTTTCTCGGTTTTCTCTTTAGCTGAAAACTTTTTTCTTGGTTAAGCAATGGAAAATTGCTTAATATTCAGGGAATCATTAAAGATGTGCACAGATATTGAGCCACAGCCATACATCAAGGCACGGATCTGCCACTGGCAGAGCTCAATACATTCTGTCAGAGAGGAACTCACTGCAGACATCCGATGGAACTTATCCGAGCACCCATGACACTAAGGAGCCCATTTAGTGGAACATGTGAATCTGTCTTAAATTCCTTCCTAAGAAACCTAATGTGAAGTTCTCATACTTAGGATTTTAGCATAAGGCATGAAATACAGGATGGAGGATTTAACAATAATGTACTAAGTGCCCCTTTTTGTCAACAGCTGTCAAGATTAAAGACACATTTAATAATACAGTAGACTTACGGGCTCCTAAACACTCTTCTTATCTCATCTGTTGCTGGTAGGGATGTAAATTGAAACAATATTTTAGAGGATAATTTGGTAATGGACATAATAAGCCTTAAACTGTACATAACTTTTGCCACAGTAATTCCTATTTAGAAAAGTTACCATATGAAATAATGAAAGAGGTGCACAGAAATTCAGCCAGAGTATGTTCATAACAGCATTGTTTATAACGGTAACCATCTATAAACAACCCAATGGGATGATAAATATATTTTGACATATACATATGATACAATAGAATGTAGCCATGAAAAATAATTTTGTAGAAGTATGTTTTTTGACATGGAAATATATTCAAGAAATACTGCTAAGTAAAAGAGAGAAGACAGAGTAATATGTATTTTCTGATCTACATCTGTAAGACAAATGGATGTATGGGCTTAGAAAAAAGTTTGGGGTGAACTATACCAATATGTTAACAGGGTTTATCTGTAGGGGTTACATAATAAATGTTTCCTTTTTTTAAACATGTTTTTTATCAATCCTTTAATAAACATTTTTTTATAGAAATCATTTTACTGCTTTAAGGAACCACCCCTCTCTAACATTCTGCCATAAAATTGTCTTCATACGGAGTTTTGCTTAACTCTGTAGCATTTTCAGTATTTATAGTTCCTCATTTTTGGGACACTTCTATATTTGACAGCTGCCCATCAAGCAAACTTGACTCGTCATAAAACATTCTAGAAGATGAGTCAGAGTCCAAGTCTCCCAACAATTCCCACATTCTTGACTAGGTAAGAATGAAACAGTCTGGCTGGGAACGCGTTCCTCCGCAGCCCAACCATGGCAGAAGAGACCAGTGCGGAATATTTCAGGCTTACTGGAAGCAGCAGATATAGCAAGAACAGCTTTTATTCCCAAATATTATTCAGAACATTTGAAAAGCATAAACTGTTTCCATGTGTTTTTTCTTCCTATATCTGTTCTCTCTCTGTCGCCTTTCCCATTTAGTTTTTTAGAGCTAAATTTCTTCTTATTCCTCACTTAACATTCATTCAGTAAATATTTATTGAGGATTGCTAAGTTCTCCATACTTGTCACTTATACTCAACTGTTACCCTTTCCTGTTTCCTCATATAACTTTATACTCACTGAATACAATCACTTTGATCTAGTTTCTTGCCTTGCCTGGACAGAAATCTGGCTCTTTTCAGATGCCATCACTGTCCCAGCAGCATGTCACTCAGGACTGAGAGATCCATGAAAGAAAGACAGAAGATGCCTATTTTGTTCACTGCACAGTACCGAGAGCCTTGCCAGTGGAAGGCATTACTTGTGTTCATCAATATTCAGTTCTTTTCTTCTTCTGGGCACCCAGAAGATTCCACGTTCATCCCCTTGAACAGGACTAGTTCTGACCAATGGATTGCAAGCTGACTGATGTGTGTCACTTCCAGGAAGAAATATCTAAGAGCAGTTCTGGACTGCACTTTCTCTGTGGTAGAGGGCTTATATTAAGATGGTTAGCTTAAAAGAGAGAAGTGGTCTGGATTGCTACATGGAGGAGACTTGCCCTGGAAAGCCACCTAAACATGCAGCAGACTTTGAGTTAGTGAGAGAATTAAACTTCTGTGGTGTTTTAGCAACTGAGATTAGGGGCGGAGGTCTTCATTACTGCAGCACAACGTGGCCTCTGCTGACTAATATATTATCTGTGGTGCAAAGTTAGCTGCTCTAAAACTATCTGTTGAATGAATAAAGGTGTAGGAAAAATGAATTTCATTTACAGAGCTCCTGCTAGGTTCAGGATTCCATAATAGGCACCTGATCATAATCTTCGCTAAGCCTCTCCACCAAGTGATCATACAACTGTAACTGTCCTTTCATTTGAGATCACATAGAAGGGATTCAGTCTGAATTGGAAATCATGTCTCATCGCTCCAAAGTCATATTCTTTCTTCTATACAGTCTTTGATTTTTCCATTTCTTTCTCCTTACGTACAATGAGAAAAAAAAGAGATGTGGTATTTTCAGCCCATAGTTTTGTTTCCAGACCATCAAGCTATGGACATTTCTTAGATTGCTACTTGAGGTTAAAGCCCATTGGATAAGATGTGGCAATAAGAATACAGGAAAGTAATATGGATTATGATCTCTCCAATATCACAGTTTCAAGTTTCTCCACCTTTTCTGATACCCTGCTAACTTCCATCCTTACTTCCTCAGTATGAAGTATCACTTTACTTCCAAATTAAGTGATGTGCTCCTTATTCAAAAGCACAAGGCTTCTATTTACCACCCTGCATTAGTTGTTATGACTTACTTCTCTCCTACTCTTTCCAGGGGTATAAACTTTTCACTCCCCTCTATATGCCTGACAACAATGATCAGCTTTGGGTTCCTGCCACATGTGCTGCTTCTACATTTAAAATGGTGCTTTGAGCAGAATTCAACCAGTAGTCTTAATAGCCATCAACTCCTCACCCTCTCTCTCCATCTGATATTATCAGTGCTTCTCCTCTCTAACTCCACCAGTGCTCCCCACCACCATGTACTTATAGGTGACTAAAAAAAGAATATCCACTGTGGCTTTTTCTGAGTGTTGTTCATACTGCATTCTGCCTTTCCACTTTGCTTTTAGAGGGAGCGTGAAGGGTGCAGTTCAGAGACAAGTGACTCTGCCACTGACCAGCAGTATGACTGTATGTTACATAACCTTGCAGAGTATCAGTTTCTTCATCCTTGGAGTAGAATAACAGTAATACCTACATTGAAAATGTTAGTTGTTAGGGATGAAGAAATGCCTGGCACCCTGCGGATACACAATAAACTCTCATTCTCTTCATTTTTGGTATTTGTGGTATTTGAATATTTTAGAAACTTTAGCCAATTTACTCCATCTCCCTTCTACCCCAACACGTTCAAGAAGCTAAGATGTTTTATGTTCCCAACTCCCACCAAAATAGGGGGCAGTCTTCCTGCTTGGTCATAGGAGCGAAAGCCCTTGTAGAAAAGGTAAGGGCTTCAGACAGGTACAAGTATTTAAGCAAAATGCTGCGTGAGTGTAGCGTGCACCCTCCCACCCTGTGTCAGTGTTCCACCTCTAGACAGGAGACCTGAGGGCCTGAGGGAGGACAGTTGAGGAGAGAACTGTGAGAGTCCCAGTGACCACACATTATACTTCCTGGGTTAGAAGCCCGAGGAGGAAGCATGGCTCCAGAGAGTGAAAGTCTGAGAGTGTGCACCTAGGCACACAGTACTCGGACATTCGTGAGAGATTCCTGAGCAACAACAGGCGTCAGCGTGGAACCATGGTTCCCTTGAATGTCATGGAAAAAATCACAGAGCACCTGGCAGACAGACAGAAGCAAGGGATCCCGCAGCAGTGGACCGGGAGGAATGGGGGCCAGGAAAATGGAAGACAGTCTTGAACTGCCTGGGCTTTTCCACCACAATATTGAAATGGGCCATTGCACAGAAATTAAGTTACAGAGAAATACAATTCTAATTTATGCATCTCAGGGTTTCATGCCATCTGCACATTCATAGGCTCATCTTTTAAGAGCAAAAGGAGAGATGTTTTCCTTTTAAAATTCAGTCTGTTAGGGCTCCAGGTCTTCTGCCTTGTCTCTTTTCAGGAGATCTGTATTCTCGTGGTCGGTTTCCTTCCTAAAGCCTGTGATCCTGTTCCGTTCCCCCAGTTTCTTCATGTACGTCTTTGGCAGTTTTAAGTTTTCCTTTTCACCTGACACCATTTACTGACAATAGTATTTCCAATAATGTACTATTTCTGGGTGACTTTTCACAGATCACTTCATCATAGCACATTAGCTATGTCCCTCCTTTCTTACCGCCTGTGTTTTCCTACAACTTTGTTCCCAGTCTTCCTTTCTTCTGGACGAAAACGTTCTCTAATGATACGAGTTCCCAGCCATGCCACCATCCATGCTCATGCTTCTTATAATTTCTCCTTCTTTTGACACCACTGACCATTCTCTGCTTTCTTAGCAGTGGTCCTTGCTTGTTTCCCAAATAGTGGATTTAGACTACAATTTAATGACATTCTCCTCGATTAAATCTTCCCACGCATTCCATCCAGCAGGCCACCCAAGGAAAACCATATTCAATGAACCGCTTTTCCCACCAAGTCTCACAACATGATCCCCTTTTAAATCTCCCCACTGCTAAAAGCTTAGACTCCCCCACCTGCAGGCTGTTTCTCTTCAACAATGGTCTCCACTCTTCCTGGATATCATACACAGTCATCTCATTCAGCTGTCTAACTTGTCATGAGCTCTCTTTCTCCACAACTCTTGCCAGGAAGCCCACAGACACCCACTGTAGCCATGAAGTGTCTTAATTGAGATGAATTGGGTCTTACCCACTCTTAGGATGTTACTTAGGAGCAGCCACTGTTGCAAAGACTTTTATTACCATCATAACGTATGTAACGACTTCCTCTCAGATCTGCGAAGTTCTATGGAACTAAACGCTTTCCCCAATTCGTTACGAAGTCCTTCTGTTTGCCTGTATAATAAAGTTTCTCCTTGTCAAATGTGGTGATTTGGGCTGTAATGTGAAACTGACTGATGAGGTAGACTTTATTTTGGGTTAGAACATTTCCCTCCAAGAGCTATGTAGGAAATACATTCAAAACTGCTTGCTGGTTATCCCGAGGACTACCCCTGTAGTCCACCCCAACAGTGGGAAACTTCTCCGAGGGACCAGTCTAGGAGATCCTCTGATATCCCTGAGAACTGTTGTTTCCACCTCTCATATAGGAAGATGCATGCTTCCTGTTCCCTGTTTCACCCTGACTGCCAGGAAGCTTACAAGTCAGGTTTTCATGTGCTTCATCTCAGCACCTATCAGACGGAAATAACAGTACTGAAAAATATAAGTATAGAAATGTAAAAGCTCACTGGAAGGGCTCAATAGTAGAGAGGGTAGTGTGGAGAACAGAATTGGTATTCTTGAGGTTATCAGAATTTACCCAATGTGAATGAGAGAAAATAGACCAAAAAAAAAAAAAAAAAAAAAAAAAAAAAAAAAAAAAGGAAAGAAAGAACTGAACCTCAAGGACCTGAGGACAAGAAGTCCCAGAAGGTGACTCTATTATTTCTTACAATTGTATGTGAATCTACAATTATTTCAATACAAATTTCAATTATAAAAAATGCATGCCCATTCTAATAAAATAAAAACAATTCAGAAATATATGAAGTATGCACTGAAGGCCCCTACTTCTCACCCCTCCTGATTCTATTCCTCAGATGTCACCACCACTAACAACCGTTTGGAGGGTAGGCTTCTTCATCTATTTCTATGCGTATGAATGTATGTTTTTGTGAGTGTATTTTTATATATACTTTCCTTATTTTATAAATATGAGATCAGTATCAGTCATTCTGCACTTTCCATTTTCAAAATATATAATAGGCATCTAGCTACATCAGTGCATATAGATAATCTCATTAATAATGTGTAACTAATATTTCACAATTTTAAGTAAATCTTCCTACTAATGTACATTTAAATTGGTTCCGATTTATCAGTGTTTCAAACAATACTAAAAGCGGCATCTAGTTGCCTTCATAACATTCAAATTTCTCTTTTGTAGAATCCTTATTCATTCTTTTTCTTCCAACCCTGCAAGTGTAGCCATCTTAAATGTCTAACAAAGGCCCTTTCCCCCTTTGCTACAATGTTTACTCTCCTTTTGGAACTACCCTAGTATCAAAGCTTTACCTACTCACCACGAGGGCAGAGCTCATGGCTTTGTGCACCCTGTATGCCCCATGTGTAGAATCAGACCTGGCATATAGTTTAAAAAGTTTTTATTCTGAATTGACTCCAAATTTAGGTCACTTCTCATGAATCTAATCTTTTTATCCCCACTTACTATAAATTACTATTTTACTATTTATACAATGAGGTGAATACATGGAATCTTCATTTGGCTCTTCCAATGACAACTCACCTATAATTCTTACAAAATAAACCGCTGCCTTGTCAAACACAGCATCAATGACCTAGCTCCTCTGTGGTATCAACATGTCCTCATCCTCCCGATATTCCAGGACTCAAGCCTGATACATTTCTGAACACAAGGAGACTGCTTCCAAATTTGTCCTGCCAATCAACTCATTACCAACCTTGCCATTTTTCCTATACAGGTAATTTGAGATTTGCTTGATAATTTCCATTTTTATAGTACAATGTCTTCACCTCATACCTGGTCAATATCACTGAGATTCAGACTCTCTCTCTGCCAATTCAGCTTTCAAGAAGCCTCCTACATTATCCTCTTTCATATCTCATCTCTCAAATGTATACATCTCATCTTTGAAATGTACACTCACTAACAAAACACTAACTTGAAATTAAGCCACCCCACCCAACATTCAGATATTTTCTACAGCTCATTCCCCCAAAGAGTGTTGATACTCATATTCATTCTCATCTGCTTCCTTTCACTCTGCTGTTTTCCACCCACAGCTCTTGTGCCTATAATTCTTGGGTCTGGGACATGCTCTCCTCTCCTCTCTGCCATTCCTTGTCCATCGCCTTTTTCGGTGACTTGGAATTTATTGTTACCAGTAGTCATTCCTGTGAAATCCCACCTCACTCTGAATCACTGCTGCTGGACGTTCGTAAGCTACTGGTGGTTTCATGAATGTATTCTTTTACATAATTTCATATTTATTTGTAGGTTGTCCCCTTATACTTAGTCTGAAATCCCTACAACAACAGTGAAACCCTTCGATGCCAGAAGCTGGTGGGCATTGAACATGTGACTTTGGAATGAGTGAGTGATGACTCCATCATGGCTGAATAGAGAACACTATATTTTTAAAATTACAGTAGGCTAGAGCTATGAAGTGACATGAAGGATCAAGTTTTTTTTTTTTTTAATGGAGAATTAAACATGGCCTGGATTATTAGATGCCTTTCATCCAAATGAATTTCAGTTCTTAATAACAGGTTTTCCTATTCAGTTGTGGACATTTTGTCACATCGAGAAATGACAAGGTCTTCAATTACTCAGGAAAGAATCTTAATTTGTAGAGAAAATTCCACTCCAAAACTTTCTTCTGATTTTAAAAAATGGTAAAGTAGAAATGAACAGAGTGACTCGTAAAAAAAATCCCTCCAATGGGAAAAAAATGCTAAAATTCTGTCCACTTTATATATTACATCTTATTTCTAGACCCAAATGAGACTGCTGTGTTTTTTGGCTGACACAGAGATCTCCTAGAAGAGACATCTCCCTTACTCAGCAGCAACTGCTAAGCATACCAGATTGTCATGGCAATGGCTGTGGAAAAGGAGGAACACAATATGCGATGTCTGTTCTATAAAGACCTGCTCAAAGTGATGTGTTCTTGTTGCTACATATGTTGCATTTTTTCATCTTATAAACAGTATTAATTATGTATCTCCTGTCTTCTCCTACATTCTCATAAATGAAATAAGTCTGCATCATTCAACTTAGTCCCTTTCACAATAACATAAATGAAAAAAGTTCAGCCCCAAATTTCATTACCCAGTCTTCTGTTGCTTATTATTTAAACAACTTCTTATTAAGAACTACTCACATTAGATACCAAAGGTAGACTAATCATTCATATGGAAAAGAATAAAAGATTCTGAATATTGCAATAGCATCACATCCTATAAATTAACTACACTGCTCAGGAAACAGTTCTCCAGAATGAGAAGCATCATGAACCAAAGTCTTAATTAATTGAATCTACTTATTGCTAGTAGGTATCAGAACAATTTATTTCTGGTTAAGACTGGGTAACAAAGAAAAGTCAACCATGTTAGACAGTGTATTTGGTGAGAGAGATTTTGACTAAATAGTTTGCTTTAGAGGTGTATGTAAACCCAAAAGAAGAAAAAAGATGCCTATTGAAAGCTAATAATAATCAATTCATCTATGACTATAGTTCTAACGGTGCATTTTATCAGAATAAATGAAGTAAAACAGCTTACATGGATGATAGAGCCTAGTGGAAAGGTTATTTAGTTCTGATATTTAGTAGCTGTAATCCAGGGCAAATTACCAAACCAATCTGAGATTTAATTTCCTCATCTGTAACATTCTGGCTAATAACACTCAGTTCCAAGAGCTGTTGAGGGGATTAAGTGAGATGATGTATATGGAACAATTTGCAGTGCCTCGCAAACAGAAAATACACAATAAAGAATGGCTGTTATTATAATTATTGTTGTAATAATTATTATAATCATCATTGTTTTATTCTTCACTTATAGAACTGGGAATTTAAGAATATTCTAGCCAGTTTAATAGCCACCATAATTGGACAGAAAAATAAAGTTTGCTATACTTTGCAATCAGTTATTTATAGTCAGTGGAATGCATCATTGTTGAGCTTTTCATGTTTACTTTGATTATTACACATACAGGCATCTTAAGTGTCAACTATGCTACATGTGCAAATAACGCAGTGTACACTCAACAAATGGCAGTTGTTATTTACAACACAGAATTACAAGTATGATTTAAAGTAAAGTTTGTGTTTGTGTATAAAGGCACACATGTCCTTAACTGAATTCTTCTTCTCAGGGTTGTATCCCTAATTCTGTCAAATGCCACCAATCATCTCATCACCCAAGCCACAATCAGCCCAGTCTGCCTCACATCAATAATCTATTCCTGAATCAACTCCTTATTATCACCCAAATATGTTTCTTTCTCAATATAGTTCAGATTATCTTCATTCCTTCCTAGGATTGTTATAACATCATATCAAATCACTTTAATAAATAATTACAAATTTCTCCACTTGGAAATTACGCAAAAGCAGTAAGAACTGGAAATACAGCGCACATGTCATCTTCTACATCAGTAAGACATCAACACCCCTGGACCACAAAACAGATAGAAAGGCTGCCAAAAATAATGAGGCTCAAACAGGTAGACAGGTGGAAGTGGAATAGAGATACCCTTTTATTCTCAGGGAAAGCTGGCAGAAGGCACTTCTCCAACATGAAGAGGGTGCCGTGAGTGCAAGACCAAAATCCCTCCTTTGCAAAACTTCGACAAGGCTTGTGCGCTGCTGGTGCTACGAGGTTCCCCGTGCCTGGTTCAGTCTTGAGAAGCACAGAATAAAGTGCTAAGTATGGGATCAGGCAGAGAAGGCATTTTTGCAAGAAATGATCTGTTTGATGATCATCTTTTCTGGGAGGATTACAGAAATACATTGGCTGGTACATGAAATAATTTTTTCTGACTACATAATTCATTCATTTTTATGGATTAGAATGGTACTGGAAGTTGAATTTCCCATGAACACTCTAAAATAAAGGTAACCTTTTAAAAAGGTAAACAAAAAAAACCCAACCTTTTCCTTCTGTTTTAGACTCAAATTTTATGGAGATACTCTTTAAAAAAAATGAAATCTGAATCATACTTTCTAGATGAGAGCTTACCAAAAGATTCAGTATTACATGTATATTCAGTTATGACAATATTTTCATTAGGAAAAAGTTCATAGTTTAGAGAGCAGTATGTATTTGAGATCAAAATTAAAGAATTAAATTTTCATTTATTTGCATGGAGTTTCTTCAATATGTATTCCAATTTGGGTTTATAGTAGTATACTTTTTAAAAAACTGACGTATAGTCAGTTACAATATGTCAATTTCTGGTGTACAGCCTAATATCCCAGTCATGCATATACATATACATATATTTGTTTTCACATACTTTTTCATTAAAGGTTATTACAAGATATTGAATATAGTTACCTGTGCTATACAGAAGAAATTTGTTTTTTATCTATTTTTTATTTATAGTGGTTAACGTTATGCGAATCTCAAACTCCCAAATGTATCCCTTCCCACCCCCTAAATTAGTATACTTTCAATATTTTTTTGGGGGGGGTAATAAGGTTTATTTATTTGTTATAATTTTTTTATTTAACGGAGGTACTGGGGCTTGAACCCATAACCTTGTGCATGCTAAGCATGAGCTCTAATACTGAACTATACCCTCCCCCTTCACTTTAAATATTTTTTGACAGTTATTTAAACTTAAAAGTTAACTTGCATATTAGTACATTTTAGACTTGGGAAGTATTAAAATGATGGACAATTTTATCATTCAAGTCAAAGAAAGAAGTTAATGGTTTTATATCTTTTATGCATTTATAGGACAGATATGTAATAAATGCCTCTTATTGAATGTTTTCATCTGTAAATTGGGTTTGCCATATAAAACCCACCCACCAAGGTGTGGTTATAAAGAGATCTTTCTGTACTTGAATATCAATTACCTATAGGAAGGCTGCCAAGCAGACTGGCTTTATATTCAAAATGACATACAACAAAACATTGTGGTTGGTTCTAGGGTCCATTTAAATAGCATTATTGCTTACAGTGTGCTATATAAAGTATAAAAATTCAGAACAGCAACAAAATCTCTCATCTAAGGTAAGTTTTTGGCCTTGGGACAAAAACATTAAAGAAAACAGGAGACCCAACCCTCAAGGAGTCGAAGTTCCAGTCAGGGAGAGAGCTTGTGTCCCGGTGCTGTGATCTGAGAGGAGGAAGGAAAGCCGATGGATGACTGTAAATGCCTGAAGTTCCCTTAGCCTGGAGCCTTTGATATATTTTGGTAGCACAGTTTTAACAAAGTATTCTGTTCACAGTAGGTTCACTAAATATTATTTGATGCCTGGCTGGTTAGGTGAATAAGCAAAAATTGCCTTTTTGTGTTTCATTTAGAAAAAACAGGTAAACAAGCAACTTCTTAGAAATGTAAATATCCCCAAGGAGATAAGACATCAAGGTGTTAGCAGGAATGTACACGTTAGTGTGGTTTAATTTAATTTGAAATTTGTGTGTCTTGTATTCTTTGGGGATTATATTGAAACAGATTACTAAAAGAACGTAAATTCGATGGTTAAAGCAGGAAGGTCAAGAAGACGAGATTTTTGAAATGTGAAGAATGGATAGGGAAGGTTAGGATTGTGTGGAATATCAAACCAAAGGGAATTTGAGGTCTCTGGGCGAGAGCAAAACGGCTCATGCTAGGAGGAGGGCAGACAGTACGCAACAGAGAGGCGGGCGGTGCCAGCTACGGAAAACTTTCACCCGTTTCACATTTGCTGGAGGCTGGCTTTTAATATAAGGATTACGTCTGCAACAGGTGAAGCGTTTCAAATGGCTCCAGAAGTTCTGGGTTCCAGTACCAGAGAAGACCGGAGCTTTCTAGGACCTCAGGTAGGCCTGGGGGTACCAAGCGGCCATCCGCCAACTCCGTTCCAGCCCAGGGGGCAGCCCCATACACAAGGGGTCAAGGGATGGAGGGATCGCGTCCGCCGGACTGTTTAGGGTGACAAAGGGACAGGGGAAGAAGAGCGTGATCGCCAGTTCTGGCTGAGTCTCTGGCTCCCTGAGCTCAGGGTCACACTCAGTTTAGCGCAGGCTTCTTTCTCGCTACGCACGTGGCTCCGGAGCCGGGGAGTAGTGAGTCTGACGGAATCCCTCTTTCAATTATCCTCACGGCCTCAGTGAAGCGTTGCCTGGCTTTTCCAGGCAGAATTGGTTGCTTCCTCTTCTGGGTTTTCACTTATTATGTTGTAATGCAATTATCTGGGAGCTCTCTGAGGCAGGGGTCTCACAAGAAGCCCTGTCAATACATGTGTACAAGGATAATATTTGAAGTATTAATCAATGTGCTTAATGGGCTTCCTCCCTCGGTGTCTCCTACTCTGCAGACCCACTCCTCCTCTACCCTCAGGAACAGGAGCGAGGGCAGTTTCTAGCCTTTGCCCTTAAGGTAGAGTTATCAAGCAGAAATGCAAAGACAAGGCAAACAAATAGTTTTTGATTTCCACCTTAACATTCTAAGGCTGAGGTCTAAACAATTGTTCTTCAGAATAATACTACACAGGCTTTTGTCAGCACTCTCCCTCAGCCCTGCCACCTCCCCCCAGAAATCTGCGGGCTGAAGGAGGTGAGCTGGAGAGAACAGAGACAATCTTGAGTGGACTCCAAGGCTGAAAACCACAGGAAACAGGGTGGGCGAGAGTCAGTTTGATGGGGAGTAACCCTGGTCTTGTGCCTTTTCCTCTAGAATCCAGCAGCTTTGCAGGGGCTCCTGGGGCCAGCATGGCATGGGATCAACTGAGGAAAATAAACAGCCTGGGTCAGGGAAGGCTGAAAGCAGATTTGCTGGGTTTTCTGAGGTCCAGAACTGGAATGGGAGAGCAACCAAAGTTTCCAAAAGCCCTGAGTAAAAGAAAGAAGTTTCCAGATAGCCAGCATGACACAGGAGGCCCCTGCCGTACGTGGCATGAACAGTGCAGTGTGTAGGCAGATGGGAACTTAACACAACAGACACCAGTTCTGTGAAGTGATCACCAAGAACCAGGACGATATTCTTTTTGGAGGATGCCAGTGTGGCCGTGTGCTCATGGACACCAAGCTCTCTCCACTGATGCTCCTAAGCTTAAGTGCTATTTGAAGGAGAAATAAGGGAGAACATAAATTTTACTGAATTATCATAAATCCACCAAGAGAATCCTGAGGCAATAGAGTTGAGTTATAGAGAAACAAAGATTAATAATAACAAAATACGGAGAAGATGTGGAGAAAAGGGAACCCTCCTACATTGTTGGTGGGGATGTAAATTGGTGCAGCCACAATGGAGAACAGTATGGAGATTCCTTAAAAAACTAAAAATAGAGTTGCCATATGATCCAGCAATCCTACTCATGGGCATACATCCGGAGAAAACTCTAATTTGAAAAGACACATGCACCCCAGTCTTCATAACAGCACTATTTATAATAGCCAAGACATGGAAGTAAACTAAATGTCCATTAACAGATGAATGGATAAAGAAGAGTGGTATATTTATATAGTGGAATACTACTCAGCCACATAAAAGAGAAATAATGCCAAAAAAGAGAAATTAGCCATTTGTAGCAACATGGGTGGACCTAGAAATTATCATACTAAGTGAAGTAAGTCAGACAGAGAAAGAAAAATATCATATTCTATCAGTTAATGTGGAATCTAAAATATGATAAAAGTCAACTTACTTACAAAACAGAAAGAGACTCACAGACATAGAAAACAATTTATGGTTACTAAAGTGGAAATGTGGTGTTGGAGGGATAAATTAGGCATTTGGACAAGCAGCTACAAATTACTATATATAAAACAGACAAACAACAAGGTTCTATGGTATAGCACAGGGAAATTATAGTCAATATCCTGTAATAAAACATAATGGAAAAGAAAAAGAATATATATGTGTGTTTATATATATATGTATAACCGACTCACTATGCTGTATACCAGAAACTAACACAACATTGGAAATCAATTATATAATAAAAAAATTATTAACAGTGTAAACTTATATAGCCCTTATATGGACCAGGAACTGTTCTAAGACAACTGGATGGGTGAAATCATTTCCTCTTCACAACTCTGTTAGGTAGGTACCATCCTTCCATTTAATTTATGGATGGAGAAGCCGAATTTTAGCAAGAACAAGCAACTTGCCCACGTTGCCCAAGTGGCCCAGTGGTAAAGGGCAGGCCTGGGATTCGGACCAGGCAGTCTGTGCTCACAAATTACAACCTGGTGTTCGTGGTCACTGGGGATGCCAATTTTCTTGCCCCTTGTAATACGTACTGAATGTCTGAATAAAGCAACAAGTGAATGATTATATCTTGAATTCCTTGTACTTCGTACTATGGTTCAAGTTCATTTAACACATGGCTCATATGCTAAATCACAAATTTAAGTTCTTTCATCTAAAAGGGCAACATTATTGTAATATATATTTTTTATTTTTTATTAAAGTATAGCTGATTTACTGTATTATATTAGTTTCACATGTACAACAGAGTGATTCAATATTTTTATAGATTATACTCCATTTACAGTTATTATAAAATATTGGTTATATTCCCTGTGCCATACATTACCTCCTTGTATCATTTCTTTTATACGTTGTAGCTTGTATTTAATATAAATAAACATTTTAGGTTAAGGAATGAATGTGGCTTGTTTTCACTGTTATTTTACTTAAGACATTCCTACTGACATGATCATCTTTCTCTGGCTCAAATCAGATTTTGAGATATTCTGTTTTATTTTTCCTTACCTTTTATTCACTTCATTGACTATAATTACCTCTTAGTCAGTCTCAGTGTTTTTCAATCCTTACTATCTAACTACTTCACATGTTAAGAACCCTTAGTTTCTGATATCTACTTATTACATTAAAAATTATTAACATTTTATGATAGATTTCTTAATGCAATAAACATCCATTTATAGAACTATCTGGTGGTAATCATAAAGCTAAAACACTAAAATGTTTAGCCATATAAAGCTTTGTTTTATTTAAATTCCAAAGAAGTGTGTGCAAGATAAAAAGAGCCCCAAGGACAGTGGTTTATATAAGACAAAAGGGGACATGTCAGGGAATTGCCCCTCCCAATACACCATCTCCTCCAGTTATCAGCTCTGCATTGTCAAGTCGGAGAAAGCATGAATTGTCTTTTAAGGGATGGTGATGATTTAGACAGACATGAGGGAGAAAAGACGGCATTGCAGGTGAGGAATAGCACTTGAGCAAAAGCACTGAGCTGGGGTAAAAGCAAGGTGAACATACTCCCTAGTTCCTGGTTGGAGGGGTGTGTACACACACACACACACAAAGGGATATATATAGTTGTGTATTTTTCAAGTACTGTTAGGATTTGACTGGAGAAGTGAGACAAGGCTTTACATAGAGCAGGAATTGCAGTGATGGCTGTGCTTTGCAGTCAGTAAGAGCTGGGGAGGGTGGCCTGCCCTGTGTGGAGTGGTGGTGTTCTCCAGCTTTTACAGTTCCCAGCCAATCTCTTTCACTCATTAATTCTACCAGCCTGGTCCCTGTAAGCTGTGATTGTGGCATCCAAGAGTAGTGGTTCTCAATCTGGTATGTTGCAAATCTTAGGGAACACTAGTTTCTGGATTCCATCTCAGATCAACTGAATCAGAATCCCTCAGGATGGGGCTTGCACTTGACTATTTTCTGATGTGTGGCCAAGGTTGAGCACCACTGTCCCACAAGGTCTTATTTGCTACATTAAGGCACTTCCTTAAAAAAAAAATTCTGCAGACTAGTACTTCTCAGTCCTGGCTGCACATTAGAGTTGACTGGAATGTTTAAAAAAGAAAAACTGACTCAAGGGACCACTGTCAGAAATTCAGGTTTAATTGGTATAAGGGTGACAGGCATTCCCAATTAAAAAAAAAAACTCACCTTAGTGGGTGGCCAATTTTAAGATTACTGATATGGGAAGTGCAAGCCACGGAAGGACTCTGAGCAAAATGACATGAAGAAGGTTTACTCTAGATTTGAACCGAAGAGTGCTAAAGTCAAAGAAGAGAAAATAAGGACTTTTTGTTTTGTTTTGTTTTTACGGTAGTTTAGGTTTACATTAATAAAGATTGAACAGGAGTATGGTACAGCAGTAAGATGGAAAGGAAAGAGTCCAGGGGAGAGAGATTGTGAAGATGTACGCTATTGTTACAGAGTAGGAAAATTTCCCTTACAATTTCCTCATCTCACATCAGCCTTGAAGCAAGTCTGAAACCTAATATCAAGCTACCATAATGGTCTAAAAAACAAACGACCTTAACTGAGAATTTGATCTCAAGTAGAATATAGAGTAAAAAGATATGGAAAACATGAAAAAAAGGTTAAGCAATATGAGATGGTCAGAAAGATCAAGAAATGTAATTCTGAAAGGAAAGAGAGAGAGAAAGAGGCAGAGGCAGTACCTGTAGCTGTAATAGTGAATATTTTCCAGAAGTGATGAAAGACATCAATTCGAAGATTTAAGAACTCTAACAAATCCCAAGTAAGTTTAAGAAAGAAATCCATTCCCACACATAAGTGAAAATGAAGCACACCAAAGACAAAGACAAGATCTTTAAAGCAACTAGAGAGAAAAGCCTGATTAAGTGACTTCTCAATAGCAAAATAAAGCTGAAAATAATGCAGTATCAACCAAGAATTGTATATTCAGAAAAAAATATCCTTAAAGAATAATAGAGAAATAAAATATATTTTCAGATGAGTTTGCCAAGAGCATTCTCTCACTGAAAGTAATTCTTAAGGATGTTCTTCAGGCAGAAGGAAAGGTCTAATGTGCAAGAGGAAGTAACAGGCAAGGAAAGAGTTAAATATATGGGTAAGTTTGTATATTAAAATCACTAGGGTAATTATTTAAAAAATCAGAGCTAGTAAACAGGAATATGGAATGGAAGAAATACTGAGAATGGCAATTACTTTTGTATTGTTGACTGATTTGACTTTTGCAGTGAGTTTTAAAACTTCTTCAGTTATAAAGCATTTATAATGAACATGTAACATGTTTACAGAAAAGTTACATATCATTCTATCTTTCCATTTCTCCTTTGTAACACATCTCAGGCAAATTTTATTTGATTAATAGCTGTTGTAAGCTCCAAGCAGGCAAGGATGGTATGTGTGAATTTTTCCTTACAATTATGTATCAATGCTTATTTCATTGCCTGGCATATACTATATGCTCCAGAAGTATTGAATGGATGAATAAATGAATGACTTCATACTGACTGCATATGCAGCTTCCGTTAGGTGGAATAATGGCCCCCTAAAAGATCTCCACATTCTGATCCTTGAAACTTGTGAATGCTACCTTACTTGGCAAAACAGTACTTGGCAGATGTGATTTTGTCAAGAATCTTGAGAAAGGGAGGTTATCCTGGCTGATCTGGGCAGGCCGTAAATGCAATCACAGGTATAAGAGGGAGGCAGAGGGGGGTTAGATACAGAACAGGAGAAGGCAGCGTGATCCCAGAGGCAGAGAAGAGAACGATGCAACCCCAGACTGAGGCTTGCCAGTCATCATCAGAAGCTGGAAGATGTAAGGAAGAGGTAAGCAGGTTTCTGCCTTAGACCCCCTCAGAGGAAGTCAGGCTCTGGTAACATCCTGACTTCAGCCCAATGATACCAACTTTGTGCTTCTGGCCTCCAGAATCATGGCAGAATAAATTTCTGTTGTTTTAAGCTGTTGCTTTTGTGGTATTTTGTTAAAGTAGCCATAGGAAACCAACAGAGAGTTAAATGAAGAGGAATCAGACAAAACAATCATTTGGAGCTGCATGTGTGGGACATAAACACACCATTTACAAATAAGAGTGTAAAGTAGTTTAGGGGAAAAAAACAGGAGTCAGAATTTCAACATGTTACCATTAAGTGGCAGGAACACAGATATATGCAGGCATTACATACCCCCCTCTCTCCCTAGACTCTGGGCTTTTAAAGAGCAGAGGATTATGCCTTTCTTCTTTGGATTCCTGGTAGCTAGCTGTCACATAGCCATTTGATACCCGTTTGCGATAACAGGCCCATTATGATCATAGACTTTTTGCTGAAGACACTTAAATAGAATGCCCAGCATTAGGTTTATGAATAATATGGAGATTTCAAATGTTTAGACTACATTTCATTCTGATTACAGTGGATAATCAAGAGTTGGCTATGTCTAGTGCATAGTACCGTGCCTGGCTTTAGAAGAATCTCCATAAGATTTTAAAATAAATGAATGGATCTGAGGAGGAAGAGTTAGTAGGTCTAATCCTTAAAATCTATCTGGTTGTTATTTAAAAAGTTAAACATAATTTATCAGACAACTCAGTAATTCCGCCCCTAAGTAGCTACCCAAGGAAAATAAAAACATACATCTACACAAAGACTCGATGAAAATGTTCAGAGGAGTATTATTCACAATAATCAAAAAAGTGGAAGCAATACAAATGTCTATCAAATGATATATGAATATACAAAATGTGTTATATCCATACAATGGCATATTATTCAGTCTTAGAAAGGAACAGACTATCAATGCATGCTGCAATGTGGACAAACCTTAAGAACACTGTCCTCAGTGAAAGAAACCAGATGCGAAAGAACACACAGTGTAAGGCTCCATTGATACAAAATGTCCAGAAAAGGCAAATCTATAGAAAGAGCAAGCAGATTAGTGGTTTCCTGGGGTGGGGACGGAAACAGAGATTGATTGCAAAGGGACATGAGGGTTCTTTCTGGAGTGATAAAAATGTTCTAAAACTGGATTGTGGTGATGGTTGTGGAACTCTGCAAATTAACCAAAAATCATTAAATTGTATTATTTAAAATGAAGGATTTTGTGATTTATAAATTATATTGCATTAAAGCTGTTAAAAAAAAAACAAACCTGTTTGAAAGTGTGGCAATTATAAAAGTAGAAAATGCTTTTTAGCGAATTGTACCTTTAAAACTATATACGTCCTGCTGAAACAGCACCACCGCTCCTGAGTGAAGGCTCATGGCAGCCATCTTGTAAAAAAACGGAAATAATTTGTGATATTGACAGTGTGGGTGCTTGATGTAACAGCCTCAAAAAACATTTTTCCATCCAGGTTTAGTAATACCCTAACAGTCACAAAAATGTGAAGGGACATTTGGTAGCCTTTTATAGACTTCATTTACAAGGCAGATGCTGCTCCTTACAAGTGTTTGCTCTGTAGCTTAATTCCATTTTTCTGTACAGTATGTACTTGTTTTGGGTAGGCTGAAAATGAAGACAAAAAAAGATGACTTTATTTAGCTGTTTCTTTTCTTTTCTTTTTCTAGGGAGTTAAGAAAAAAATTTGATTTTGACCAATAAGAGATAGTGGGCAAAAGTGACAGCTCTGTGTGAGGGAATGAAGTCCTCTGCATTATTTACTACTAATAATAGCGAATGGTTATTAAGTGCTTAGTCTCCCCCAGGAACTGTGCTACCTCATTTACATGTTATCACCTTCTTTAATCCTCAGAGCAATCCTACAATGTAGTTAACATTATTCCCTTCCTATAAAGAAGGAACCTGAAGGCAGAGAGTAGACAACCTGTCTGAAGACCCAATGCTGGTGATGGCGACCCCAGGACTTGTAGCGGGACCAGACTTTACTATGCTGTAACCATCTCTAGGCCGCGACTGCTGCCCACAGACTTGGGATAGATTTAATGTTTAAAATCACAAAACTTAAAAGTGTAATTTATAAGGTTTAAAATCCAGTATGTTTTTAAAAAATGCTTTATAGGAATTGAACCTAGCCATGCTGATAACTCCCAAATTTCTATCTTCAGTCCTGACTGTTCAGCTGAATAAAAGATGTGTGTATCTAGCTTCCAACTTGAAATCTCCACTTGCATGTCTAAAAGATATCTCTCACTTAATATGTTCGAATGCAAACTTTCTAAAGCTTATTCTCTCCAAGTGTTCTCCATCTCAGTAAATGGCATCTACATGTATCCACTTAGGCTAAAATCTTTAAAATATACCTCGACCACTTCTTACATCCTCTGTTGACCCCAGTCAAACCACCACCATATTTGTCTAGATTATTGCAACAGCTGTCTGCATTCATCGAAGTGGGATGACTGCATTGAAAATGGATTAAAAAATGTGTAATGGGTGCATGTCAGAGTGCTAGACAGGTGGGCAGATCAGAAGGGCAGCCCTCCTCCATGGGGCTCAGTCCAAGGCTCCATGTTAAAGATGACAGTGCCTCCTGTGTCTGCCCCACCGAAGGGAAAAAGAACGTGGCAGAATGTTGGTGGGACATGTTCATAGACCAGAACTGGAAGTGGCCCATGTCTTTTCTGCTTATATTTACAGGCTAAGACCAGTCATGCAGCCACACCAAACTGTGGTGGGAGCTGGAAAATGTGGTCCAGCCGTGTCCCCAAGAAAACGAGACAGAAAATTTGGAGAAAAGCTAACAGTCTCTTTCTATACTTGTCTCATTCTAGAACCTGGTTCTTGAGTGGCAATTCTGAAACTGGGGAAACAATTTCTCCTTTAAAAGTGTTTTTGTTAAAACTGACAATCAGGCAGGGTAGGTGAAAAGAGGAAGTTGTGTAAAGATCATGTCTAATTTCAGAGTGAAAATACTTTAATGGAGGAAGCAGCCTTGAGAGGTGCCGTCTAAAGCAGTAATTTTATGCAAAATCAGAGGATAAGTGGAACCTACATGATACTAACAAACAGAGGTTTATCAGAATGGGATTTTCTAAAGAAATATCTGTGGGACTGGTTTCACTTACATAACAGGAAAACAATTTAGGGGAGGAGGTGAAAATACACACCGAATTACAGATAGCTAATCAATTAAAGGAGAGTTGTACTTTTTTTATTTTTTGATGGGGAGAGAAATGATAACAAAAGTCCTAAATGAAGTCTCTAGAAGCCAATCAATTATTTTCCCATGAATAAAGGCAGATTATAGTATATGGGCAGAGGGAGGTGAATAAAAGTGGTTTTGAAGTGTCTGTTGAAGGGACCGAGTATTTTAGGGGATACTGATGGTAAAAGCATCTTTTTGCTTTTGTGTATGACCTACAGAGAAAGTTACCTGAAGTCAAAGAGCTGGAAAGAAGTGGTTTCAATGGAGGCAGTACAGTAATGAAGATAAAATAGGATTCTGGGCAATAAGTCTTTTTCTCCTCTGTAAATACCCCTCTTTCAATATAAAGGCTCTTTAAAGAAATAAGAAAACAAAGCTTTGAGAAGGGGCTTGATACATTATTTATGAACTTATCAAGTGAAAAATACACCCACTCAGACATTTTAATAAAAACTTTCAACTAATGTATCTAATTTTATTGGTATTAAAAAAAAGCCAATTATGAGTGGAAAGTTATTGTTTGTTAAACTGCTACACAGCTTTCCGCAAATAGAATGTTTACAAACCACTTGGAATCACTTTTCCAAAGTTTCAGTTTCTGAAGGTCAAATAACTATGTAACTGCTTAATAAAGAAGCAAAGAAGTACCTCTAAATATCTCCAAGCTCTGATGGGCTTATATTCTGCTCCTTAGGTGAGGTATTAGCAAAGCTTATTTATTTTCATTTCCAAGGCTTTTATTTGCTCATTCCCTTGTGGTAAAGCTGATTTCCATGATGATTCCCTTCTTAATTTTAATACCCTTTTTACTCATCATATAGACATAAGAATTTTCCATAAAATAATGAAATCCTTGCAAAGGAAATGAAGACAACTCAGAGAATAAAGTAAACTAGCTCTTTTTTTTTCAATTAATTGATCCACTGTCATGTGCTTATAAGATTTTTTTTTAAACCTAGGAAAATAAGGTTAATTAACATAAAAAAGCCTCACTCGTCTAGATGCTGAATTTTGTACTTTACCCACGCTGCCTTAAGTGCCTTGATTTCCCAGTAATGACCTAGTTCTCCTAATGAGGAACATTAACCCCTGGCTGTAGCTGTCCAGGACTTAATTGTCAACTGCAGTTGAAATAGGGGAGTTTGCCGATCAGCAGGTATGTGGTATATTAACTCATGTCATTTTGCCCCTAATAAATAAATCTGTTGCTAAGGCAACAGGAAGATCAGCTCTATCAGTATTCTCCCCTCCCAGTAGCCAGCTCCCCCCACCACCGTCCCTCTTTTGGAGGAAACTGCCTTTCACATCAAGCTTGGGAAAAAAGAAGGAAATTAACTACATGTAACCATAATTAGAAGTAACATCATTTCTCATCTTAGAAACATATCTAAATTAATAAAAAAGGACAGCAAAGAGAGAAATGTTTTTGACTAAGATCACGATAAATTATTTCCTTCAGCAGGAGACAGGCACTATGAGGTATACATCTGAGCAAGAACAAATCTCAAACATTTCAGCTCTTTGTGTTTCTGAAATTTCCCCTTCTTTTGTTTAACCAACAAATGATGCTAGCCTGAATAGTGCTGAAATAGCTAATTAGCTGCATATCCAATAAAGACGATACAAGGGGAAAAAACCTTACTTAATTTATAATAGTTATTGCTATTCTACCTTGCAATTCTATGCTATGATTGAGTTTTTTAAAAAAGGAATAAAAATCTGGTCACTGAACCTCAGTCTGGGTAATCTAAAGCCATAGAATCTCATTCATTGTAAACGGGAATTTAGAAAGTAATTTCAATGGATTATTTTTAAACGACTTATACATCTGGATTATGGAAGAGAGGTAGGTGAAAAATAACCTACCAGGATCTTTCCTTCCAGATTTATTTTTCAATAAGTAAGAAATTACTTTGGTTTTAACCAGTTTGAATCTTTCTTCCTAAACACTATAATTTCACTTTTTAACAGTCCTGAAGGATTTGTATTTACAACTCCTATAAAGGTATTTCATTAAAAAAAAAAACAAAAACAAAAGTATTCTTTATAAAAGCAATGTTCATCTCAAGATGAACATTCATCTACCTGTCATTTGGTTAATTTAAGCCCTCTATATTTTCACTCTCTTTCATCCCAGGATGAGACACTTGTCCTCAATTGGACTTTCTGAGCAAGTAAGAGTCAATCATCAGAGTCATCTTATAATTCATCATCAACATTAAGTAACATCAACTAAGTCTCCTACAGGCCAGGTATTCTGGCTAGATGCTATTGAAACAGTCTCCTCAGAAAAACAAAAAGAGTTTCTGTTTCTATCCTGGGGGACCTTAGGATCTAAAATAAATGCACCATTTAAAACATGAAATGAATAGAACTAGGAGGCAGTATGAAAGGTGCAAAGCTCCACTACATGTGTCCTTGGTGCAGTGGATGGCACGGTGCCCTGGTGCATGGAAATTCACAATCAGGGAAACTTAAATCAGGGCAGATTTTCACGGAAGGCAGAGGATTTCAGGGCATCTCTAAAGAGTAACAGGAGGGTTATTACTCCTGAAAAGGGGAGGAAGAGTGGGCTAAATAAGAGAATTCATGTCAATAGGAATAATGTGGAGAAAGGTCTAATGATTAAGAAAGAGAAGTGTATTTAATTTAATTTAATGTAAGAAAGAAATAAACACACACAGTTATACACAACACAAATATGTGTAACAAAGAAGTGATCTAACTACCTACCCATCCATCCATCCATCCATCCATCCATCCATCTCTATCACCTAGCTATCTACTTCATAACACACTCACCCCTGACCTGTGGTGTTAAGTAAATAAGTCTGGTATAAGGATTTGATCAAAAAAGTTGCAATAAAAAAGCAAGGCAGACAGTTCTTGAGCAGGGGAAGATGACTGTCATAAACATACCATAATCCAAGAGCATCTTGTATAGCAAGTAGTATGTTTAAGAAATGAGTCAAGTTTAGAGAACTGTTTAACCCTGTTAGGCAGGAAATGGTAACAAGAGCTTTAGTTTACGATATTCTAGCGATAACACCACCTAGACAGTAATGACTACAAGTGGAAGTTCTTTATGCTGACATGATATGTTAGAAAGTTAAAAACAGCCCAAGAGGCAATGAGAAACAAAGTGTTGAATCCGCTATCTTTTCCATATGTTCAATGATCGAAATCTAGTTAACAAGGGACCTATGAATGGAATTTTGGAAATTATAAATGAGATTTTGTAAGCTATTTTTTGGCCATGAATTTCCCAGGATTTATTTTCCTACTAAGTAAAAATCCTGGAATAGAGTCCAGAGACATCTGATAGTACTGTTAAAGACAAAATAAAACGATTAGGTGGTATAATACAAGCTAACTTAAGCCAGATATTTGATTACAACTTTTTAAAGATTCTAGTAAAATTCTCTAGAGAGTTTTTTGTTTCTTAAATGCCAGAGTTTACTTGAAATTTTTTAAAGACAAAAACAAACAAACAACGACAAAACAAACACCTCTAGGTAAAGACATATAACTTAAGAAAGCTTGTCATTGAATTGGGGATAACTATAATCAACCAGAATGAACCTTCTTATTCACATAAGGTTTGACTGTCCAATTGATGGATAAATACAGAACTGATTAGATGATCCCTTTCAAAGAACAGTTACCCATTATTCCCAGTCAATCTTAAATTAGCTTACTTATAGTTAGATATAGGGCAGATATTCCTTACATTATGGATATTTAACTGTGAAATGGACAGTGCCATTGGAAAGCACTGTAGAATCATCTTTTTTAGAGATCAGGACAAGTAAAGATGGATTCTTGCAGGTCTGAGGAAGCTTTGGTGGAGTGTGTTGAAAGGCAGATGGCCAGACCACATGACCATCTTTTCCAGAACTATAATTCTGTGAGGATCATTTCTTCCTTAGAAAAACAGATTTAAACATAACACAGAAATAGAACAAAGAACATTGGTCTCCAAAAGCCAGCACATTCTCTCCCTGTTCACATTCTGCTGTGGCACCTGAAGACTCTCCATCCAAAGTATTCTATTCCAAGGATTCAAATGACAAGTAAAACCTGAAAGATTTAAGATAATCCATTCACCAAATTCTTCCCAAGCTATCTGAGCAACATGAAAACCAGGATACATTACCTTGGCCTCAAAAGCATCACATCCAGTCATCCAACACACAGCCTTTCAGAAGGTAGTCATCAATTGTGTTTGCAAAACTGTATTTGTAAACCTCAGAGAGTCAAATAATAAAAAATAGCAATTTGTCTTACTCTCAAGTAATAAAGCATAATTTTCCATTTTATATCAATCATTTGTTTTCGATTAGAAATTGCCAAAATTACTAAAAATACAGTATGTCAAATTCTTTCAATATTATAGTACATGATTTATTTAAGTAGGCTTCGAATCTGTTTTTATTTCTTAATGACTGGACCTTTTCCTTTCCAAATTTACATCCTTAATCATTATCAACATCGCATAGGCTTAGGATTGGAACGGAATTTCTTATGTCAAAGATCTCTCTCCTATGGCTTCCTAACTCTTGAGCCCATGTGGAAACAAGTCCTATTTGGTCTGAGAAAGTTTTCTTATATTTCACGAATACTTGTTTACCATCAACTGCTAAACCTTGATGTTAATATATTAACATTCAGGGCAAGAAAAACTAGTCTATGAGAACTAAAAGTTAGGCAATTCCAATGACTGACATCTTTGACATACGTCATTATCAACTCCATTTGACAGTGGTTCTCAAAGGGTAGTCCGTGAATTCCTGGGGGTATTCAAGACCCTTTAATGGAGTTTGCAAAGTCAAGCTATTTTCATAATAATACTAAGACGTAATTTGCCTTTTTCATTGTACTGACATTGTCCTGACATTGTCCTGATGGTGGAACAGCACGGACGGGGAAAAATGCAGGTGCCCTGGCATAATTCAGGACAATGGCCCTAAACTGAACCAGCGGCCATTGTATTCTTAATCACCTGCATTTGCAGCAGATGAAAAATGTCAGTTTTACTTAAGAATGCCCTTGAAGAAGCATTAAATTGCTAATTTTATTAAATTTCATTCCTTCAAGAGACTTCTTTTAATATTCTGTGTGATAAAATTGGAAATACACATAAAGCACCCTTGCATACGAAGGTACGATGGCTGTCTTGAGGAAAAGTATATGATTGAGCTGTGAGCTAAACTAGCTGCTTTTTTTATGAGACACAAATTTTACCTAATAGAACAATGGATAGACAAAGTATGGTTAATCAGACTTGGGTATCTGGTAGACATTTTCTAAAATATGAACCATATGAACCTGTCACTTCAAGGTAAACAACTGGTAATATTTGTTGCAATGATAAATTCAAGCTTCTAATTGAAAAGTAGACTTTTGGAATAAAAATCGCACCTACACTGTGAGCTTGACAACTTCTCAATGATCAAAAACTCCTGATTTCAGTGGCGATACTAACCATATGATTCTTTGAAATAATGAATTGTGTCAGCATTTGGAAGATATGCATAATTCAGTAAACCAGTATTTTCCAAGTGACCAATGCAGAATGCTACAAAATCCATTTAAACAGCAAGTAACAGAGCATGAAGAGTCACTGAGTGGTTTCAGACTAACCTTTAAGAGACTCCTCCTTGTCAAGTTGTAGTGCCATAGCAAAGAAGAATATCTACAATAATGTGAACAGGTCATTAAAACACTCTATCCTTTCCCAACTCTCTTCACGAGGCAGAATTTTCTTCATAAACCTCTACCAA
>NC_132991.1:23377500-23412500 GCF_048564905.1 Vicugna pacos
TCGGCCATATGCTTCTAAGAATAAAAATTAGAGAAGAAATCATTTGAAAACACAAAGTAGAAAGACGGATGTCTTGGAGGCTGAACTAACCCCAAGCAGTGTTTTCCCGCTAAAGTTTTCCGTGAGATGTCAGCCACTTGTTGAGTGCTAAAATACTCTTCAGCTAGAGAATGCTGTATTTCCTTTGGCATTCCAGGCAGTTTCTAACCAGTGTTTGGAACTTGAAACTGGTGCCAAGCCTAAACACATCTGGTTGATTCCAGGCCACAAATAGCACTGGAATGCCTTCAACACCTTCCATAGCTGCCATACTTAAAAGTTTATTTCCAAAATAGAACTGACAAAAAAAAAAAAAAACTTATCAGACTGATGCTCCAGGATTAAAGTCAGAAGTGTGTCGTGGAGGGGGAGGGCAGTGTGTATTATCATAACAGACAGGAAGCTACATACTTATATTTCCTCATACAAACTTGCATCTCAGCAAATTAAAAACCAGCATGAGTAGATTCAACTCTATTTTCATTTGCTAAGTGACATGTTATAAGATTAGGAATACATTCTACACACTTCAGGTATATAGTTATATGGTGACATATAATCTCAATTAGTAATCAAATCTCTTTAATAGTGTTATTGAATGCCTCTGGGGAATGTTACCACTTAGAAAATGCTGTAGGCTGCTATATGTCATTTCATTAATGGTCTTTATCTTAGTGTAATATCCGATATCAATTAAGGGATAAGATGTGGCAAGGCACAATATTAAGAGTACGAAGAAGTTATTTACCTGTAAGAGGGAAACTGGAAAGGTATTTGCAGTTGGCCACTCATTGTACTGGAAATATAGAAGATTCTAGTAACCTGCTTATTGGCAGCCAATAGTCTGAAGAAGAAAAGTGTAATTCAAACCACTCAAAAACTACTCCTTAACTTTTGGGAAAGATGTTTTGATGAGGTACACTGGATAACAGAGAAGAGAATTTCAGTAGAGTGCCAAGAGTTTGGAAAGACAGCGTGTTTTTCCATTTGCCAAGACCACTGGGTGGGAAGGTAATTTAACAGGAAGCAGAAGTGCATTTGGGAAAAAGAAGTTTTGCCTTCCAGAAACCCTCAAGTCACTATATACAAATTTGGTCTCTCTTGTGTGCACTTGGACCTTTAAAAAAATGCTATTAGGAGCAAGGATGAGATGTTTCTGACAGGGGCAATTCATTCCCAGGGGCAGGATGGTACAGAGTCTGATTGCCTGGGTTCAAATCCATCTTTTATGACCAGCTATGCAGTCTCAGGCATGTTAGTCTCTCGGAGGATCAGGGTCTTGGTCAGTAAAAGGGAAATCATTTGGGGACCTAACTTGCAGACTGAGCGTAAGGAGTAAAGGGACAACATACGTAAAGTGTTTGGTACAAGGATTGCACGTAGTAAGGGCTCAATGAATGTTAGCTATTTTTATTTGTACCCACTAATACATGTGCAGTAATTTCCCAAGTTGTAAGCAAGATGCATGATCAGGAGCAGAGTACATGGATGAAATGAGGCTGAATGGAGAGAAGAAAAGCTGCAGATGAGAACTGTCTTGGTCCTGCAGTTGCTACAGCGTACATGAGCAGCTCTGTCCTGCAACCTCCCTGAGGTATGAGAGTCTCAGCAGCTCAAGAGCACAAGAATGCAGTTAGGTCACCACACAGACCAGCTGTGTGAATAAGTCTGAATGAACATCACAGCTGATGTGGGTCCCTCTTTTCCAAAGGAACAAAACACAGAGCAGTGTGTCCCGACAGAATGAGCACTCCTGAGGACAAGTTCAACGCCTGTCAGAAAGGCTTCGGGGATGCCCACGGAACTGCAGTATATTCGATGGTTCCAGGCAATTGATTTTCTGGGACTTCCCTTGATAATAAATAATATGCTCAAAATTGAAATATATTAATTCTACACTATGAAATGACAATCCAAAAGAATAAAATGTTGAGCTATTATGTCATGCAAAGGACAGAATTTGGGAGCAGTGGGTGGGGAGTTCTGACCTATACCTTGTACTAAATATTCTACTAATCTCCAGGCATTTCACTGGCAAGCATTTAATAAATTCAATTTAAATAGCAACTGACTTGGCCATTTATCTGTTTTTAACTTGTTTGATTGTTTACCTGATTCAAATCAAGATATCTTGGAATTAAGTTTCCACATGAACAAGATTCAGACAGAAAACATCCAAATTGATATGAAATGACTCAAAACTTTTTCAGGGTAAGTTTTTTTTCTCTCTAATATCAAGGTTCATGATTCACCTGACAGCTAGAATGAAAACTGAAGCTCATAAACAGGTTTCTGATATGAAAAATATTATCACACAACTGAGAAACAAAATTGGCTGGTAATTTATTTAAACCTTTGACTTCACTCAACTGTAGAAACATTTGGATTACTTTTCTAAATAAAGTGGGTTTAAAAGCACCTACCATACAATGTCTCAATAGCAAAAGTACTTAATAAATGTCAGATTTAAATTTCAGTGGAATATAAGTGAGTTCTTAACAGTGCCTAACAGAGTTTCAGATTTTGTATTTCACAGTCCTTGTTTGTGACAATTAATCCTTTTGAAATCAACATTTATGTAGTGTTTCCTTCCTCTGCCCTAGTCCCAGTTCCCAGGAAATGCAAGCAAGCCATGAGCTGCTGGGAAGGAGAATTAAGCATTCCATCCTTGGTGTCTGCCTAGGAAATAAATTAAACAGGTCGAGGTAAAAGAGCAGAGGGTCTCAAAAATAAGATCCTCATAATTTCCTTCTTAATTTAAACGATTCTATACATTAAATTATAAACAGATGTAAAAACACACTTTATCAATGACACGTTAGTAATCAACAGTTAATCAAATAACCATTCAACTTCATTTCTCAGCCTTGGAATCAATCAACCCGAAGATTGTTCTCACTTATAATTTTCATATTAATACATTCTCAAAGTATTACTAGTGCTTAATACAAATAAACAAAAGACATATGGGGCCCAATTAGGAAAGGAAAATGAACTACATTTCCACATATATCATAGTGATAGAAAATTCATGAAGAACTTCATTTTGATGGAACCAAATACACTGACAGTAGTAATGTCATGAGATGTTTGGTCAAGAGACCAAAAAGTTAACACACTGGAAAGCTGACAAGCTGGGAAGCCAACAGGAGGATAATTAATCACACGTTTAGAGAAACCATTGGATGGTTAGCACCTTGTTGCTAGGCAATGTTAGTAGGCAACCGATCTTCTCACATTTTAAAGGACCAGAATATTTTACCTTTGTTTTTTAAAATACAGTATATTTTTCAAATTGATTATGCATATTTTTATTTGTCAACTTTGGAGTCTCTCAACTATCTATACACCTATAAAGTTTATGGACTATCTAGTTTATGAGAAATAAAGATAGTGACTAGAAGTAAACAGGTATGACAGCCCTCACTAAGATAAAAGTTTGACACTCACCATGTAGTAAGTGACAGAGTTTGCATATGGTCATATAATAAAACCAATCAGAGAGGGACAGATGCCTTCAGTGATGTGCCTATTGTAGCTGAATAATGAAATACAAAATATATTTGAGGTTGATTAAGATATTAAAGTAAATTTAGGTATGCAAATATCTTTATAATACTTAAATAAGACTTGGCACTAAAGAAAGTATCTATTGATAGCTATGATAAAAGACAAACGTAGGAAAATTGTGATGTTTCAAACACTGAATTATATCACACAAGTATAAAAACTACTGGGATCTGCTATTCAAATAAAGTTGACTTTAAAGTCTCATTAGTTGAACTTTTGAAATAATAGCAATTAGTATAAGACAATTGAAGAAAAAGAAAACTGGGTTGGTTGGAGTAAGAGCACTGTTATTTTTCAACCATGTCCTCTTCACAAATGCCCGCAACACTTAGTGTTGCAGAACTCGCCCAACTTCCCCCCAACCCCTTCAGGCTGACCGCGATCACTTATGCCCAGTGAGGAGTAAGGGAAGATGGTTCGTACAACTACTTCCCAAGGATAGTTTTCAGCCACTACAAAGGGCTCCACGTAGTTAGTCAAAAGGTGACAGGAAGTATTCACATTTCCTTTTCTTTTTTCTTTTTCTTTTCTGCCTCTTCATCACTTTTCCCCCAAAGGCATTAATATTAGGCTAATTTTTTTCCTCCACGTTAAAAAGCTTGATACTGGACATCCTGGTTTCAAATGAGAATTTTCCTCTAACTTCCGCCCCCCCCCCCCTTGGCATTTTGACCGTGATCCTGCACTCCTCCCTCTCCCACCGAGGGCCGACAGCCAGCCAGGTTTCTAGTTAGGAACAGGGATGAAGCAGGGTTACTCTGTGGTTAAGGAGGCGGGAGTGCGGGCGCGGCCCCTCCGCGGAGCGGACATCGGATTCTGGACTGTGTTTCACTTCATGGCTTTTCTCCCTTCTTTTGAAAAAATTAACCCACTCTCTGTCTCCTTACAGGGGAGTGTTAGGCTGCTGTCTTTTTCAGCCCTGTGCAATTCTTCCTAATGAGGAATGCATAAATTGGAAAGAAACTAATTCAATTTAGAAAGCTGCATATTAGTCTTCCAAATATCAGTCATTTCAGTAGCTCATTTGGCCTGTTACTTTACTTACGTCTTTTCTTTCACAACACTAGCACTTTTTGTTTATTCAAAATACGGCCAATTTATACAAATTAAACAGAATCACCCTCAAATCATGGCTTACTTGATGCTTCAATGATGAAACTAATACGGCACTGACTGAATTTTTTTTATCATTAAAATTTTTCCATCTATAGGCTCATTCCAGCTTAAGTATTTGAAGATATTTTCAGTAGCTGGCTTGTGCCACTCCATTTCCCTGCCCTGGCCATTTAAATACACCTCTGACATGACTTGTGAATTCACTTTACAGACGAACTTGAAAAATATAAGACAAGCACGCTCATAAACACATGAATGATCCAATAAACAGGCAACAAAAAAGTCCTACCAAGCTAGGCAAAAGCATTATTTCTTCCTTGTTGAAGGTATCAGCATATGCTGCATCTTATGTTGCACAAGTGTTCTCATTAAATATTATGAAATGTACAGCAGGCCAGGAAGCTCTAACTAGCTAGTCAAAGTCACTCATACCTGTGTGTTCGTATTTATGTCGCAGAAGGGAACTGCTTTTCTGGAATGTCTTGTCACATAAGTCACATGCATACATGCCACTCTCTGTCTTCTTGATCTTCTTTCGAGACAGACAGGAGTCGGAGTCTGTCATGTCATCTAGGCCTGACATGTAGTCTTGTGCTCCATCAAGCAATTCTCCCTGTGATATAATCACACAGTTCAACACAGTCTCTTCTCTTTGTGTTTACACCAAACAACTTCGCGTCGCCTGACATTTGGAGACCCTCAGAAGGGCTTGCTATGAATTGATCTAGTTTTTTAAAACTACTACTTTCCATGGACAATATGTGAGGTTTCACGTTTCAACGAAAGTATAAACCTTCTCTGCCCTCAGTGGTAGAGCTAACTGTTTTTCAAGGATAGAACATGGTCAACTCTGAAGCTGAAAAAGATATAAATTTCTCTAAAACCCTTACTTCTCCTTCTATCAGGAAATACCTGTGAGTGAGAATTTAACACCGGAATCTGTGTATTTTCCAGTGTGCTTGACTTTAGAAATGATCTGCAGCTGTAGAAACCCCGTTTTAATTGAATTTTATATTTAGGTACAAAATGTTATTATTATGCAATCTATTTAAATGTATGTCTACCAACTAAAGGCCTCAAGCTATATTTTTATATTTAATTTTCTAATTTGAAATAGGGAATATTAATAACACTTTTTATCAATGTTCTATCTATGTTAAAACAGCCTTCAGCATTGAGCAATAATGAATGTGGATCAGTAAATTATTAAATTTCTTGATATTTATTTTGTCTTGATCCAAAGGAGTGCAAACTTGCATGATAACATACATTTCCATTTGCTAGCCCACAGTTCAGTTTTCTTAGACTACGTTTGCACTAATTAATATTAGGGAAGATTAAATAGGCTTAAATACATTTACAAAGAGGGCAGATGTACTGTAAATTGGAATACTGGAACAGCTGTCACAGCGGGGCACTGCTACTTATGTTCCTATTTTGCAAACAGGGAATATACTCCATGATGTTAAAACATACCTGGTACTGTATTTGAAAACCCATAAATTACTTACAAGTTTGAAAACTACAAAGGAAGTCACGTGGAATGCACAAAATATTTTAGAAATACTCTTCCAAATAAACTAGTCTCTGTAAAACCAAGTATGTATCAAATTTATAGGTGCATTATTGCAAATTTTGAGCATCTGTAAAAGTATGTGACTGTTATCGACGCTAACTTTCAGCATCTATGTAAGTCTTACCGAATATCCCTATCAATGTATTATCCTAAAACCAGATGGGCCAATCTAAAGAAATCTCCGAAATAAATATTAAGTCCTTTATCTTTTTTAAGGCAAATGTGCTTATATAACACAATATTCCCCTGTTTTCCCCCCTTTATTTGTCTAGGTTACTCAGTTTTAGATTCAAGTGAAAACACACTCTTCTATTTCTCCTAAGAATATAGCACTAGTTTTTTCACTAAGATTTTTTTTTCCCCTCCATGCACATACATGCTATGATTGTCATCTCCTCTCTTCAGGGCAGAAAAGTGTGTCTCATTACCTGAAATCCTTGTTTCCGCTGGTACTTTCTCCTTTGCTGCATATCAGCAAAAGTAGCTGCTCCAGTTGGGTAAGTATAGGCCATATGTGGTAGGAAGCTCATCTGATCCAGCCCTGGGTATGGTCGGAGCCCAGGGATACTAGTCTGGACTGGTGGCATGAAAGTGGCGGGGGGAAATGCGCTTTGTGGAGGAAGAGCTGTGTATAAAGGTTTGGCACTAAATGGGTTCATGCCGAACACTGGGTTAGTGCTTTTGTTGTCCAGATTATTTGAATTTGAAAATTCCTTCTTAATAAAAGTCAAGTTCAGAGGCTCATCTGAATTTTCAGATGACGAAGAAACACTGTTATGATCTAAATTTATGCTGCCTACTTTTGTTTTGTTCTTTGTGGCTATAATACTTTTGGGTTCTTTCATTTGTTTTGGTAATGACAAGTCCAAAGGCTCAGCCTGGAGCTCCTCGGAGGAGAAGCTGTTTGGAGTGTAAGAACTACTGTGGGAGTTTTTAGAAGATGTGGAGGAAAGATTTAAGGGAGAAGGAGTATTACTCCTGGAGTGGTCCAATTTTTCAACTGGTTTAATATTGGCGAAATGGGAAGGTTTGGTTAGCCTGAGAGGAGGATCACAATTCGTAACACTGTTGTGGAGTTCCGCTATCGACGGCGATGTTATTGAGTCCATGGGTTTCACGGGAGACCTGGGTAACAAAGAGTCTTTTGTGGGAGGGTTACTGTTGGGAGCTAACGGCTTGGAGTTCCTTTCCAGTGATGGTGACCTGGAATTTGAATACTGGTAGACTTTTCGTTGCTCAAACCATTCCTTCACAAATTCCTGAGGAAGGCCCACAGCAATGGAAATTTTCAGCAGTTCATCAGAGTTGGGCTCCATGTTCATAGCATAGTATGCTTTAAGTACAGACATGTGGTCCTTGTATGGGTTGATGGGGCTTGTCATTCCTTTCTCAGAAAGTACAGATGACAAGAGGAGGGCTTTATTATCAACAAAAACTCCGGCTTTGTTGGGGACTATGTTTTCATGAGGTTGCAGGACTGCCTTGATCTCTTCGTTCATCTTACAAAGGTAACGTTCATGCTGATGCAAAGGAATGGGGCCAGGAAAACTTTCTTTGCAGAACTGGCATGAGAAGGGAGTGGATATGTTGTGGTTCTCCATCATTTTGTCATCGGTGACCAGATCTATTAAAGTACGTAGCTTCTCTTTCTTTATGTTACTGATCTGTCTCCTCGAGTCAGTGGTCAAGCTCTGGAGGCAAGCTTTGGCTTCATTGACTTTTTCAAGCGTGTAGTCAATAATACTTTTAGTGGCACCGTTATGACTCACTACTGGAAGACCCACAGGTGGAATATTAGGAGAAGCAACTCCTTGTTCCTCGGGTTGAGAGCATGGATCCTTCATGTGATAACCTTTCAACTTTGAAATGTCTTCGGCCTTGCAGTCCATTTTTTGCCTGGAAACTGTGTTGTCCACAATCTGTAGAACCTTTTGTACCTCGCTTAAATTGCTATTCATGGTGGGAAATCCGAGCAAGGGGGCTTCCATCCCTACACCTAAGTGCTGCATTGGACTCTGAGCAGATGAATGGACTCCTAAAGGGCTGGTGGCTCCAAGTGCACCATTCATGAAGGGACTAGTGCCACTAAACCCGTGTGTGGCCATGAGAACTTTATAGTCATTGAAGTCTAGTGGTTCTGTTTTAATTTTAAGCAAGCCTGTTTGTTCAGACATACTCAGTGGTTTTCCATTCTCCAATTTGTTTCTTAACTGGGTAATGGCGGAATTAGTCGGAGAAGAAGAAACAGAGTTAGGGGAGGAGCCCGTCTTGATATTATTTCTCATCCGGCCATTTACAGAGATTAAACCAATGCATTTCTTGCTGCTGATGTGTGAACTGTAGGAACCAGAATGGGAGAAACGTTTCTTGCAGTTGGGGCACTCGTATGGTTTTTCACCTAAAATGACAATTAAAATTAACATTACATTTCTTTGATTGGGTAACAGTTGCAATTGCCGACCAAGGCAAGACTCTGTGAAACCAGATGAAAGCAACACAATGGGCCACCTCTACGTTCTAGGTGCTTAGGTTAGAATTATGCAGCCGTAACTGTTTCTGGGCTCTATCTCCCCTGGTAGGATGTAATTCAAGATGTTAGCAGTGGAAGGTGAGGGCTATCTGTGCCTTTTTCAGCCAAGATCCCAAATCTCGCCTTGCCATCAGCAGCTTCCTATTTAAACAGAGTGTCAGATTAATGCGTGGTCAATAGCACAATAAAGATGCCACAGTATTTAAAGGGAAGTGTAGCCGTGGCTTTAATCAACTCTGTGAAGATTCCATTGATTCTACCAATTCAACTAGTCCTTTGAATAGTATCCAGTTTGGTAATAAAATGCTTGGCAGAGCTATCAAAATAGTTATAAAGGAGAAAGCTCAGTGATAGGATGTTGGTCTGTAATATACAGCTCTCAGGAATCAAGGAACACTGATCAAAAAAATCAGCTTTAATCCAAAATTCTTCACCTTTGCTCTTTCAGGGCTGGGGATCAAAAATGCATATTCTTAAGAATCTGCCAGCTGAGTTTCCTCAGGTCAAAACCATTTAATCTGTCGAAGAGTTTTTAAAAGGCCCAAAAGCAGCCTCTAGATTTTATGACAAATCAAAGCACGTGCAATTGCTACAGAGTAAATATAAGCACGGTAGTAGAGATAGTGGTGGTACCATATGTCTCAGGAAGACAGAGTGGGCACACCAAGCTTATGAAAAAAAAAAATGGGTAGTTTCAAAGAACTACAAACATTGTTGTAGTTTGTGTGCATTTCACACAATTTTTAAAAATGCCCCTAATGAAACAAAATGCAAGTGTGAACACCAGCCCCTCTGCTACTCACCGCTGTGAATTCGCAGGTGCTCTTTCAGGTGGTGTTTATATTTGAAGGCCTTGCCACACTCTGTGCATTTGAACTTGCGATTACCTGCTCCTTGGGTCAGCATTTGGTGCTATAAAAGGAGAAAGACTGACATCAGTTTCGTGCAGGAGGAACAAAGGAAATTTGTTACAAATATTTTTAAAAGGCCTCTGTTTTCAGACAGGCCAAAAGGTTTGAGTGCATGTTTATTTATTTGCCCAGTCTTTCAGAGTTGCAATAAAAGTGATAATGTTGGCAATAAAATTGGAACAAATAAAAAAAAAAAAGTGCTTTCACATGCGCATCCAGCACTTGCTTTAGAATTATCTCTGTCTTCTCTTTTCCAAAATGTTTCATTGAGCCGTTGGAGATGAGAAAGCATAATTGCAAAGATGTTTGTGGTTCCCTGTGTTTACTGCAAATTCTAAAATCTGAAGATTCCTGGTTGGAATGTAACTATTTTGTCAAGGAAAAAAATAAATATTATCCCCCAAATCCTCAATAGTCTTCTCAAAAACACTCCCCACAAAATAACTTCTTTTACCAAATTTTCTGTATTAAGGTAAAAGTATATCTTCTACTGAAGCAATACGAACTTTAAAGAAGGAAACACACACACACACACACACACACACACACGTAAATAGGAAAATCCTTGACAACAAATATTTCACTACGTGATAAGCATGTTTAAATGCCCCATTCACTGTGCTAGGAGCAAATATAAACCCTGCTTTTCCTGAGGTGCTGCATACAAGATTTGATTCACTATCAAATGTAAGAGACAACATCTTGGGTTAGAGCTGCTTGAGCAGTTTTATCACAGGCCAGTAGGGAAGACTTCACCGACTTGTCATTTTCCTTTTTCGTAGTGTGCTCGGGAGTAGGAACGAAAAAGAAAAAAAAAAGTTTGCTGAAAAGACAAGTTAAAAGCAGCAAAGATATAATCAAACACAGCTGACCTTTTTGAACAAGGGGGAAAAAAAGCGCTGTGACTTAGAATTCTGAAAAAAAGGAAGAAAGAAAGAAAGAAATACAGTCATCCACTCTGGCTGCTCAAGGTAGGAGGCCAGCCTTTTTCAAGCAGCAATGACACAAAAGCCTTTTGCAAAAAGACAGCACAGAAGCGGTACGACAACTGCTAGGGTGTGCTGAATCTTCCCACATTCCTAGTGAGACAGATGGTGTTACATGGGACACAGGGAGGTTTGTTCAAACAGCAGCAACCTTCAAAGATCAAGCAGAGCCCAGCCCGCCGAGCGCCATTGAGGGACCAGCGCTCATATGTTGCTGAGTTGCATAAACAAACAGCAACAGCTGCTTTGTCTCCCCCCACGGCCCTCAGAGGACTACTATAAACTTTAGTTGTGCCACTGTTAATATGATACAATCATTTTAATTTACTAATTGTAAATGCCATGAGCAAATGAGGGGACTTTTCAACACCAAAGCTACCATTCATAATGCGCCAACACAATCACACTTCTGCATGTGAAATTTAAAGCAGTTACGCTAGATAAATATCTAGGCACTTTTTTTTTCCTAGAGTTTTTGTGCATACAAGCAAGGGGAGATAAACTGTTACATAAGTGTAACTATGCAAGCAGAGTTTTTATAACTGAACTTGGAAAAACACTCAGGTGACAAGTTCAATCAGATACAAACGAAATGATGTACAGGAGCTGTTTTCTTAAAATAATAAAATTCCATGATCTAATATCATCACCATTGCTTGATTGTGATTGCTTATTCTCATTTTCCTTATTCGAAGAAAATAAAGCCCATAAGAAAGAAATAGAAGAATTTTAGAGAATATCCTGTTTAATAATTTTAAAACCTGATACGGTATCGAGGGTTTCTACAGAGTGATTCCAGATCTGTAGGGTAAGTTACTGGGACTCAAGGCACACCATTTCTGTTACCATCCAAACACATCATAGTATCAATCTGCAGGCAATTCTCCCAGGAGGACAGAAACAGTAAGTTTGCTAAACAATTGAGGGACACTGTGAATCAATCCAATTCAATCATTTTAAGGATTTAAGAAGCTATGCTTACCTCTTCAGGATAGAGTTTTTATTTTTAACACAAGCAAGGCCAAAGAGGCAGAGCAATTTTAACGTTTAGCAACAAACAGGCATATCAGGAAGGGGTCATTTTTAATGCATATCCAACCTTTTAATATTAACCCAGTTTATTTTATATAGATATACACACATATTATATGCTTTTTTGATTTTCCTTAAAACAGTTAGATTTCATAAACTAGTAGCAGCTTGTAAAAATTGTCCAACTAATTGAAGATGTTATGTGACAGATGAAAAAAAAGTACACATTTCTTTTTCTATGACTTAGCTCCTATATGAAAAAAATTCTAAGTAAAACTAGGTGAAAAATGGAATTAAAATTGCTGAGATGTTTAATAATGTATAATTAAAATGCTACAATTTCATTCACTTTTTTTGTGGAACATAAAAATGAAACTAAAGTCAAGTTAAAGTGCAAATAAAATTTCTAAATTAGAAATTAACACACTCATTCGATCGTGAACATAAGACTATTAAATCATATTAGAAGAGACCATCAAAAAATCATTTAGACCTCAATTAAAGCTATTACCATTAAAAGATCTGCATCTTCAAAATGCCATGAAAAATTAATAATGATTGCCAATCAAAGCCATATCGTTTCTCTAAGGGGTTATTATAAGAAAGAAATCACTTAAAACCAACCCCCCACCTGATCTGTCCCTGGCTTGTGCGTCACCATATGCCGCTCGAGCTGGGTGCGGTAGGCGAACGTGTAGCTGCAAAGAGGACAGGAAAAGTTCTCCTCATTCTTCTCGTGGCGGTACTTGATGTGCTCCTTCAGCGATGTCAAGCGCTTGTAGCCCCGGTCGCAGTAGGGGCAGGTCAGCAGTTGGGCAAAAGCATCTGGAGTTCCAGGTGGCAGGTCTGTAGCCGAGAGACGAGAGGGAGAGAAGCGGGCCAAAAGGTCAGTAAATCAATGGCAGCTAATGGGCTGGCTGCCCGGGCTGGTATGACAGGAATCACCGCAATCTGCTCCCCGGGAGTGCCATCGCCACGCGGCCTCGGCGCGGCGGACGGGGCCGAATCGGCTCGCCCGGCGCTGGAAAATTAATTAACGACGGGAGCATTCTGGGGCATCCTTAAACAGCTGATAAATGAGCAAACTCTCTTTCGTGACTGACACTTGGTCGTAAACCTTTAGTCACATATGACTCAGGAATTCACCGGGTGAAGGGGCTTTTCAGGTGTCGGCAGAGAAGACCAAAGGTTAGGGTCAGTACTTCTAAACTTTGGTGGTTTTTTTCCCCCCTCAAAAGTGAAATATTTCGGAAAGATAGGAATCAATTTAGATATTTTTATCTCTTCGAAAGAGGCTCTAATTGTTCTCGTTCTTTATTGGATGTACAGATGACACAAATTTGCTGACAAAAAAATTTCACAATACCCTAAAATTACAGTTCTAATCTTTGCTCATGAAATTCCATGCCTCTGCAGCTGTTCTTCAAATTTTAAGGTAAACACCCAGGCATGTAGTGCATTTGTAATTGTAACAGCTGCAGAGGTCAGCGTAGTGGCTAAAAATGAATTACAGCCTCACCATTTTCTTCCTGCCCATTGGCCTCTGGCGTGCCAAGGCGAGACAGCTCCTCGGGGGCTTCTGGGTAAATAATGGCTGTGTCGCTGCGCTGAAGGTACTCTTCGATGCTGACTGCATGGCCATCGCGTTCCTCCAGTTTTCTTTTGGCAAAGTATTCCTCAAAGTCTGATGTGCAATTTGCATTCTTAACTGAAATGGTAAAAAAGGAGAAGAAAATGTCTTTTCAGGGCCTTCTACCTAGGAGCCCGAGTCTGCTTATATCACTGTTAGTTAAAACATGTTGACTTGCAAAAAGATCACGATTCCCAGCTTATGTGGAGGAAATGTTGGAGAAGACCAGTTATTGACGGAATATTTATTGTTACCATATACGCAAAAAGGAGAGGACACTTTAAGTTAAATAGGCATATTTTCTTTTCTTCTTCCTGGAATACTAGTCCGTATAATTCACAAAGAATGAAAGAAATGTTTAAATGTTTTAAGGGAAAATTAAAGAAAAAAAAAAAAACACAGAACTATATTCAAAGCTCCATAAACATGAGAGATAATATGAGCTCAAAGCTATTTTAATAGTCTATATAAAACTTCTTTTTCCTTTAAGAAAGGTATATTTACTTTTTTACAGTCCACTAAACTTAACATTCCTAGCCACATATACATCCTGTTGCTAAATATAGGCTTTTAACCCTCCACTCTCCAAACATCACAGACCACCAGGACTACACAGTCCAAGAGAGGTGCGAAAGGACGCATATTCCTAGAGAGATGATAGTGGAACTTGGCTCAAAATTGGTGGAATGTGGGAGTTCATCTTTCTTAAAATTTCAATGTTTAGCCCAGTATTTAAAGCTGCTGAAAATAAAGGTAAGCTCCCACTGATAGAAATAAAAAGTAACAGACGGGAGTTAAGAAACTGGCTACACTGCTGTGTGATTTTGATATGATTTGTAACTTTTGTAGTTCTGACTCTCTTCTTGGGACATGAATAATAGTTGTAAGTCAATTTAAGCAACACATGGCACAGGACTATACATTTGAAGCCACTAGATATATTTCTAAAATACGTTGTGGCTTAAATATCCAAAGTTAAAATTTTGATGCATAAGACAGTGTTGGGAGAGTGGCCACTGCCACATTATTCTCTACCATGAGTAAGTGAAAAAAGGTCCTTTGCTAGTACAATTAATGGCGGAGTCCTACCTTCACAGTTTTTGAGAACAGTTAACCTCGATTCCACTATATTCTTCATCTCACCTTCTCTCATAAAAGATATCATAGTACTTGCCATTCTAACCCTCCCTGGCAATTTGTGACAGGGTGCTGGTCTAGCGAGCCAGTCCATTGTTATTTATATGTTTGACTTTCACTGTTGGGAACTTGTGGATTATAGATGAGAAGAATAGGAAGTGGAACCTTCCACTAATCAACAAGTATTTACTGGATGCTTGGTAGGTGATAAGCATCATGTCTTGTTTTGAGAAGCAAGAGAGAGATCCAGCCTCATTCTTCTGGAAGCCATGAGAGCAATTAATACAACTGATATTGCCTCAAAGACAGATATAACGTTACAAACTCAAACAAGTGTAATGAAAGAAAGCTGTACGGTGGTATCATGGAAGTAACGAGGCGGGGAGAGGGGAACTGACCAGGACCCAATGCAGTCTGGAAGGCCAGGAAAGCCTTCAGTGAGAAGCATGACGCTAACTAACTTTAGAAGCTGGGGTAGAGCAGTGGTGACTGGAAAGACAACGGAGCATTTGAGAATCTAAAAGGAGAGTGCTGATGTGCAAAGACTGGGTCCAAGATGAACCTCTTTTGAAAAACTTGACTGATTTGACCAGGGGCTGACTTCTTTTTCAGCCCCCTGGCAGCAGAAAGTATGGTAATAGCAACTTTCTAAATCCAGACCTACTTGAACATTGTCAAATGTTTAAGACACAATTTATTTCAGTTTTTCAAGAACATTGTCCTACTTGAAAATCCTTAGTGTAATCTAGTAAACATAGATGGATGTACATTTAACATCATCCTAATTTTATCTTGATATTTCAGCAAGTATTTGAATTATCTGGCTATCTTTGCATGAATTTTCATTTGCATATGAATGTTTCCATCAGAAATGTAATCAAATGCAAATTCAATTGGATTTGCATTAATAGCCTTTCGGCTTAAAAGGAAGGAAAATTCTGATTTTTCTGGATAGGCAAACTGAACAACATCTAGATACACTACTGGTGTTTGGAGAGGCAATTCACTAGTTAGATCAAATTTGGCCATACTAGATTTCTATGTCAAGTGTGATGGGGACAAAAGACATCAAATCATGTGCTCTCTTTGAGGATCATCTTTGATCATCTTTGCATCCTGAGCATCGAATGTATTGCTTAGAAATTAGTAGGCACTCAAGAGTCATTTGTAGAATGAATGTGGAATAAATTACATCCTTAACACTCATCTTAGTACAGAAGTCTTCCAGTAAAAGGAAACATAAGATAGAATACCTACAATTGAGCTAGGAACTTTGACCTAGTATTCAAGCAACTGTAGAACAATTACGTGCTAAACTGTGTAGTGGTGATCATAAATGCTTGCAGGAGTTTGGTAGGGCTCAGATGAGCATTCAAAAAGGGTTTCATGAAGAAAACAGTACTCAATCATTTAAATCTATTTGCTGTATCAGGATTTTTCTTCATGTGGTATAGCTATGTTATTAGTAACATATCTCAATATCTAGAGTCACTTAAGTGGGCTAGAGTCTAGCCTTTTATGAACTAGGTATAACCACCATGGATATAGTGTGTTTTTCCCTGGTGTTGCCATAGATACTAGTAATGTATGGTTTTTCTGCCCAGCACCACAACATTCTCCTCTGCATGGGATGGCTCCCCATTGTCCCTATTGCCAAACCTTATGGTACCCCAGGCAGCTGCCAGGTTGTTGCATGATCCTCCTCCCCTAGCTACAGTGGATTAATCTGCACCTGCAGCAAAGCAATCTTAGCCTTTGTTCTCCTGGTCAAACCATTGATTGATTCATTGGAAGTCAATGAATCTAACAGTTCAGTCAACTCCTTCCCTGTGATTTTAGGACTTGGTTCCAAAGAGAGCATCAGGGCAGATTTATTTTTTCCAAGTGGCTGCAGCTATAAGATGTAGTATGAAGTAATGGATAAATCCTACGTAGAATAAGAAGATTTATGAGGAGAGAGAATGAAGCAGACATACAGAGAAAAAGCAGAGACAAGATGGCAAGTCCTGACGTTACATTTCTAGCTATACTTCCTGAGGCCAAGCAGCACCTGTGTCCTGCCAGTGAGCAGAAAATCTCCCTTTTCTACTGTAGGCTATGCTCTATTTCAATCTCCTAGACTCCAAGTCACCTTAATTATTACAATACTAGAACAAACGATGGAATTAAATTTTGGTTACTGTCAAAATTGTTGCAAAGGATAAAGTTTTGATTCTATTTGGAAGTTTGCATTTTTGGTTTTTATAAAGATTTTGTAATACTGGATATTGGACACAAGGATGAGGTAGAATATTTGCTAGAAAGTTACAGAATTCCCAACTGCATTTTTCTAGTGTAAAATCAACCTCATTTTCTTTTTTCCTGTAATCCTCTTCACTCCTTGGAAGAATTGCCAAAACACACTGACGAAGGATATTTGCATGGTATTTGTGATCAAACCATAGCAAAAATTCACAAGAAACCTCAAGTAATTTCTTCCCATAACTTCTCCAGAGATTTTGCATTTAGTCCTAAAATTTACGCTAATGTCTTACAAATATCTCAACCTTCCCTAAGGTCAGGTAAACTTTTCTCTATCCAAAAAAAAGAACTTCATTAATTAAAAATGTTTCCTCGTAGTCAAGTGTACTTTAATATTGTTAGGGTAAATTTCTAGGGCCTATTAAATCAGAAAAGCCTCAAATTTCTTGTAAATACGTTGGTCACTCTTACTAATGTCGCTAATTAATAATAGTTTGATAAATGCCTTATGTCTACCTTAGGTATTGATATTTTTGGAATAATTTTGGAAATATCATTATCTCTCCAAAAATATCAATCAGTATCTAAGGTGGACATAAGCGTCTGCCTTATCTCTCTCCAAGGGTCATTAATCTATCCAAAATGTCAGTGCGGACTGATTTTTGAAGTTACTGCCTAAAAAACAAGCAATGTTAATATCTGTAAATAAAAGCTCTAAATAAAAGAGATACGTTGGTCTTCAAATCAGTCAAACTTTCTGCCCTCCCCTCCCCATAACTGAGTTGTTTTAGGATATTTCTCAAGATTCCTAACACTTTTACAAGTAGTTAAATTGTGATGATATCTAAATACTTATTCCTTCTTTTCTGTTTCCTTCTCTTTACTTTAATCCCCTCACCATTTATTTTCTTTATTTGTAACAAGCACATGTTCACGTAGGAAGACAGGTGCTCTATTATCACTGGTCTGGTACCCAGCATGTTTTAAATTTTCATCAAAAATTGAAGAAATATATTTGAATATTATGCTAAGCCATTTTTATAAACATCAAAATGAATAAATAATTCTTTTGGAAAAGAAAGTATTTTGGAGGGTCTAGAAGCACTGAAGGAAGTCAATGTAAAGAATTGAGTAGAATCGTCCATCCATCCCCACCGCTTTGTCTAATCATTGGGTATTAAGTGCCTACTGATACCACAGAGGTGTGCTTGGGATGAGGACACAATGATGCTGATTGAGAATTGTTTTCCTACTTCTGTGAGTCTCATATTTAGAGACATGTACATAAATGCTTGTGATTCTGCAATATACAGACATGTCAATACATTAGTGTATAACAGGGAAATATATATATATACACACTTCCTCAGTATAATGTAGACATTATGCATTTATCATATAATCTGCTTTTACTCACTTCACGTATGTCAAGGCAAAAGGACTTGAAAGCTACGTAACTATATTCATTCTCTTTTTGAAAAATAGTCTCTTTTTAAACAACATTTTAGATGATAGGAAAACATAGAAAATTATTTTTCATCTAGTCATTCATAGTGAAATTTCTTATTTAAAGAAAGCCCACATTCAGCATTTGTTGAGGTAGAGAAATTCTCATGGCTACTTTGTTTAAAGTTGACTAATTAATGTAATATCAGCGTCTCATCATTAAAAATGCATGTGTGCCTTTCTGCGGAAGGCTTCCAAAATACATATTGGCACCCAGTATCTAAATCAACCATGAGGGAAGATGATCTTGCTCTCACTACACAGCAGAGCCTCCGACGGCTGCAGAGGTGTGTGGAAGTCTGGGGGGGCCCATCAACGGGGCCCGTCAGCAGGGCCTGTCTTCTCTCCTCAGGAAGCAGCACAGTGTCTGGGCCGGTCTCCACGCCTGCTCTGACATGGCTTTCCCCTGGGAACACGTGTTCAGATGCCAGTGAGAGCTCCCCCTGTGTGGGAGCTTCAGGAAAGAAAGTTGCAGAAGAAACAGGGGACCGGGAGTGTGCAGTGCTCTGCGGGAGCAAACATCTCCCTCAGCAGCTGGAAGCAGCCCAGTCAGGGATGGAGGCAAATTTTAAAATGAGGTTTTTTATTTTATTAGGGAATTGTGAATATCAAGATTTAGAGACCAGTAACCCTTAGGCAGTTTTGATTGCTATGTGTTGGTACAAAGAAAATTCCCAAGTTAGATGACATGTATTTATCTTTCATATAACTGTGAAATCTAAAATTTTGGAATTGGTTTATTTTCAAAAAGACTTAAGATTGTATTAATACATTTTAGAGGGGTCTGTGAAGTAAGGTGTTTCTACCCAGTAATTCAGTGCTCTTTCATATGCTTTTTGTAGAGACATATGACACTTAAGGATGCTCTAGGACGGGGATTTTCAAAATGTGGTCCCCAGGCCAGCAGCATGGTTATTACCAGGGAGCTTGTTCAAAATGCAAATTCTTGGGGGTCCATCCTAGATAGAATCAAAAATCTGTGTTTGTTAAGCCCTTCAGTGGATTCTGATGCACGCCCAGTTGACGAATCACTACTCTAGGAATTCAATTCTCGGCCTCCCCTGGCTAAATAATTCAGTCATGTAGTTTTGGGGAACAGCACAGGATTACTCCCATGTCAGGGAGCCTTCCTGATAATCTCAGCCCACATTCATACCCTCTTTCTACAGAAGATCATCTGCGTATCCCAATTGGTGAATTTATCTCATCACATTATAATCTTTCGTTTACACCCCTTGAGCTGATAGAGGCATGGAGGGTCTTACTCAGCTTTGTATCACCAGTGCCCAGGACAGTGCCTGGAGCACAGCTGATGCTCAATAACTGAATGGTTAGACTGGGTTCAAAGTTATTAGACTGCTCATTGTGACTCACCTACTTATGTTTTTAAAATCTCAATATCTTCTGTAAAATGAGCCTGTAAATGCTTTCTGGGGAGTCCTCGAAGTTTCAGAATTCTATAATTTCAATTAATTCTTTGCCCTAATCAATTTACTTTTTATTCACTGGCTAGGCCTAGAGAGTTTTATCTATATTCTTTTCAATTAAAAACTCAAAGCAACTCAGCTTTTTCATGAAGGACCCACATACACAGATTAAGAAAAAAATATTTTGGAAGTGACTGGAAACCACAGGCAACATCACAAGGAAAACAGTGCTTATTAAATATTTGCTGAATGAATGAAGGAGACGCTCAAGGAAGCCTGGGCAATCAGTTATTTCTTGTGGGAACTCTTGCTGTGAAGTGGAGATAGCTGCTCCTAATCGCAAACAAAGCTCATGAAACCACAGCATTCATTAGCCAGGAAGTGACAGGCTCTTCTCCGTGAACACTGATTATAGTCTGAAAATGACCCTCCTGTCTAACCTACCATGTGCTTCTTCTGTTTTTCTCTCCTCAGAATCCATCTCTCTCTCCTTTCTTTTAAAAAACTCATATGAAATTAACTAAAAAAAGGTAAAATGACCATTTGCATGACAGCTCTAACTGGATGATGAAAGTCCAACATATAAAAATGCGACCAATATTATACCCAAGAAGAAAATGACATGGTTTATAACAGTAGGACTCTCTCCCTGTTAAGTATTTAGATACTAATTGAATTATCTGATAAACTGATCTTGCACAATTGATTAACACTGTACACCCAACTCAGCTCGCTGAGAAATACCTTATGATAAAACTTGTGTGGCTTCTGTCACCCACAGAAGGAAGCTAGCTAACTTGACAGTTTTAATTTAAACTCCATATAAGAGTAACAAGAAGAATTGGAAGTTATTAAGCCAAGAAGATAATAAAGGAACAAAAACTTTCTTACTCTTTCTCCACTTTCTTCTATGCTCACAATAGGACACGCAGAATTTGCGCTTAGAGAGGCTTCACGGATTTTTAGCCTGCCCACCTTATCACTCCTGTTACCAGTCTGGGGGAGTTGTACCTTGCACCATGGTATTTCTGGCTCAAACAGGATTTTCCATCTAGGTCTAATCTCTACCTGGGATTCAACTGCTCCAGATATACCTTGGGAGGACCCTGTACGCCTGTACAGAATTGGTGTTTCTATGTGGTACTTTAGGCGGTGAATCCCTTATCTCACGCCCTCCCGTCCTGGCTTACACTGAGATTACCTTAGCTCGTTTTGTGAGTTACAAGCAGGACTGGCTACAGGATTTGCAGGTCCCAGTGCAAAATGGCAGTAGGAGAGCATCAAACCAAAGGGGAGGCCTTTCTAAGCACAGGGCCTGGTGGTTCTCCAAGTTGCACACCCAGGAACCTGGTCTTCATGGAATATCTTGAGGCAGGACCCCTGAGAACCTCCCCCTCCCACACCAACTAGCACAGCCCAAGCTTTTTGGTTTCTTTGTTCAGGCTTCCCAGTAAAATCTCTTTAGCAGAAAGGGTAGGGAGAGTAGAGTCCAAAACTTGTAGTCTAATTTCATTTAACAGATGATACAACCTGGGCACGGTGAAGTTAATGATTCATACAAAGTTAGCACAAATAATTTCTGGAAAAGCTGGATGGAGAATTCAGAAATCCTGACTCTTAACCCACTACTCTTTCCACTATATCATAATGAGTCAACAGGAAAGAGAGAATGAGAAAGAGAGAGACAACCCCATCTTTTTAGTTTTTCATCATGCCCGACTGATTGAATACAATTTGAATAGGTCCTAGATGCTGAAAAGATTACTGACATTATCAGTAGTTCTAAACAGCAACATTATAACACCAAAAAATCAGTAGGGGGAAAGGCAATGTAAATGGCAACTTCAATATAAACAAAATATTAACTTTTAAACTTGTTTTTTTATTTTTCTTTTCACATCCTTGCTCTTCTGAGTCCTACGCATTTGTTTTATTTTTTGACTGAGTGATCCACATCTAAGTCTACGGGGGTAAAATGAAAAAAACTTCATGAAAGTTCTTCAAATGCTCCACTCAAATGTTTATTTAAATTTTCCATTTAATATGTATAAGCACATTTGACTGTCCTTTATGATTGGATTACTGCCTTCTGTTAATTCTTATTCTGTGGTTGGCTTTATTCCTTTGATAACTTCGTAAGTTTGAAAGGCTAAAGCCCTACACTGTTCTCAGAAACAATGAACAGTACATATATGTAAATTTTAAAGAAGAAAAAAAATTTTTTTTAATTTGAAAAAAAGAAAAAATTTCCATGTAATATTTATGGATTGGATTTTCCTAATTTCGATAATTCTTATATTTAGTCACTTTGCTAACAGCACTCAATGCAAAATAACTTTATGAAACATTTTGCAAAAAAGGATTTTTATTACCTACTATGGTTTTAGTACAAAAAAAATTGTCTGAAGCTTAACTTCGAACTAGAGACCACGAAGAAACTTCCTTCACGGTCCATTTTGCTTTCCCATTTCACATATTACTTGTTTATTCCCCCACATGCTTAATGATGCCCTCCTACATGTGCTCCACTTCTTCAGAGTAAATGAAACTGTGTCATCCCTTGATAATATTCCATCCCTCACAGAGCTTTCCCGCAGAGCCATTCCTGTCTTCATCTGTCTTAACGCACAGAGCAACACCCAGATGGGTCAACATACTCCTTAATTCATGCTATCATTTCAAACCAGAGTGCCTATTTTATTAATTTGCTCATCATCTATTTGGTCATTCATTTATTCTTTAATTCAACAAGCAACCTGTTTATCAACCATCGAGGCTCTATAAATGCACCTACCAAGAGTACATACACAGAAGAGCAAACTTAACCTCTACCCTCAAAAAGCCTCCAGTCTGGAACTGCAATTTTTTGAAACCAAAGTCATCCATTTTCACCATCGTGTCTTAGGACACAACCTATTCAGCTCAAGTAAAATGATACTTGTCCTGTGAATATGTTTACCCCAGGCTGCCATTACTGTCATCCTGAGAAATTTCATTACTCCAGAGATAGTCGACGCAAGATCCTGGCTATACAGTGCTCTGATCGTCTCCAGTCCAACAATATAGATGGCCCGGCCACCCCTTGGTACTGGCTAACCCTGGGACAACTGCATCTCTTTGACTGGAACTTGGAACTTAAACTCTCTTAAACTGATTTCAACTTGGTGCCCTACCCCATCATTCAGTTCCTCAGCCCCAAAACAGGTACTTCACTGTGTCAATCAGGTCCTGACAAGTCCCCCAGTCTATTTCACCCATTCTGATTTCCCTTACCTCAGTTGACCTTGAAGCTCGAAACCACTTCCATCTCTGTCCCTTGTTCTTGCATTATTCTTGCCTTGCCAATCTAAAATCCAACCCAGTTTCTCGGTTCCTAGAGTATCAAAAATGCCTAAAGGAACTTAAATAATTGTATAGACTTGTTTCCACCTATGTTATCAAAATAGGATATTCTTTCATGATGATAACTGAATTGCCATACCTGCGCTAAAGCAACTACTCTGAATGTCCAGTCCTGAAGATTCCAACCCTTGTCCCATTCCCGTACCGTCCACTGATGATTTCTTTTCCTACTTACTTCGAAGAGTGCAGCTTATATGATGTGAATTCCATCAACGAGCTGAAATTCAACCAAAATCTCTCTACAATCATTCTCCCTTCTCCTTCTGATCTTACTGATAAAAAGGATGAGTCTCTGCCCACAGCCGGGGCTACTATTGAAAGCTCTTCCCTCACAGCTCTTCTGGCAACCTACCCTATCTTTCACCTGGTCTCCTTCCACATTTTCAGCCTTTTTCTCTGTCTCCCTCTTTGGCACAGATGGTATGTTTAACTTTGTCCTGGAGAAAAACTCCCCTGAAATTTGCAGGCTCTTAAGTCTTCTCCCTATTTTTATGTTTCTAATATTTGACCGTAAACTCTGTCAGAGACCCTCTGTAATACTGAAAACTTCTCACTTGAACTTACATAGCTTACTGTATTTCAAATAGAACGTCTTAATCCATGTATTATTATAATCATTAATAATAATAACAATAGCTAGTAACAACTGAACAGGTATTATGTCTAACATTGTGCTAAACATTTCACACACATTTCTTATTCATCCACCATTAACTGAATGTAAGTCATACCTGACAGTGAGTATTCATAGTATCTTTCATGCTGCCTAACAAAATGCCTTGCACTTAGTAGGGTCTCCCTAATTGACAACTGATCTGAATGGCTAATGAGACCATAATTATTTATTTGTAAAATTTGCTTCATGTCATTAGGATTTTTGCTTTTCCTACTGGCATTATACGATTTTTCATTCCTCAAGGACAGGAACTATATCTTCTGTTTCCTTTGTTTCTTTCTTAAGCCTCAGTTCAAATTCTGCACACAGCAAATACTCTAAAAAGAAGGAATGCAGGTATTTTAGGTTGTTAACTAGTGACAAATATTTAGTCAATTCTTATCCAGGACTGAAAGGAAAAAAAAAAAAAAGACATGAGTTCTGATGCTAGGCAGTGATCAAGTGAAGGAAAAATCTTTGACAGCTTTCAACATCCTTACACCAAACATTGTCAATACTAGTAAATCCTCTTCCACATTTAAAAAAAGGATGCCAGATAAAGATGAAGTGAGATAGAAAACTAGCTATTCCTTCTTAATCTTCCTATTTTAACTTCAAATGGGACCTCAGAGCAGTGAAAAGAAATTTGTCTTACAACATGTCTGGGTCGTTTTCCAAGACATCAAAGGAATTTACTTGGCCAAGGCTCTCAAAATCAACTGGTTAGTTCTTCTATTACAAAGTTTTAAAATATCATATTTTTGTATTCTAGAAAAGTTAATGAGGAATAGTGTGAAGGGAGGAAAGACTTCAGAATGCATTTATTTCTTAATGAATAAAAATGGTTTAAGGCTTATTTGCAGATGCGAACAAACCAGAAAAATAATCAAGAAAGGGTGAGTATCTAGTATAAGTTAGGCATTGTACTTGGTACTTTAAAAATGATATACCATTTAATCGCCACAATGAGACTTTGTACACAGGGAATCATTACATCCACTTTACTGATGTAGAAATGAAGGCTTATTATAGCCTCAAGTTCATGTAACCAGTAATTGGTAGAGGCAAAATTCAAATGTAGTTAATCTGACTCTAGAATCTGGAGCCTCCCCAAATAACTTTTGCCTTTTATGTATAAAAGTATTTAAATATCATTCTTAAAATATTGGAAGCATGTTTAATGACTATGGTTAAGGGCCACATAGTTAGTTCGTGGACAATAATTTTCTTGTGTTATGTAAGATTCAGAACAGAGACCTAACTTGGCCTTGCCCAGTTCCTAGATGTAAGGTGCTTTCCTTTTCCCAGCAAAGGAAGCAAAGATGCAAGCGGTTATTAATAGCCCTTTATAACTAGAGTGCTAGATTGTCTGAGCAAATATAACTTTCACACATTCAAAGAGGAAAACATCAGGGGCCTATTTGGGTCTTGCTCTGCACATGGAGCCGCATTAATGCTAATGATCATCGTGCACCTAAGACAGAGCCTTGTTACTACCAGCATGCGGGCAAACTTATGTGTGTAATGCTCCCAAGTTTTTCCATTTCTCTAATCTTCTTAAAAGATAGTTTTTTTTTCACACACTCTTAAAAATTCTACATAATGATTTCATTCTGAATTTGAGTAATACCTGGAAGATGTAAGGTTCTCTGTAAAAAGGTGTTCTGCATGTGTTAAAGCATACAGTGTTTTTTCATTTTTAAAACATTAGAACCCATGTAGAAACATTAAATGCGATGTGGGAAGTTATTAAGATAAATCAGTGTTGGCAATGCTTTATGTTGTTGTAAATCAACTTTTGCTGTGCTGCTAATCTAACTTTGCTATTAAAAAAAAAAGTAGTGATTCTCTACTCTGTTTTTCTTTGCCTTTACCAAGTTGAGTTCAGGGATTTCAATCCTGGTTTCATTCTCTGAAGATACTGGGCTTAACTCCTTCACAGAGAATATTATCTCCTATTGTGGCTTCCTTTCTCAGAGGTCATTTCTTCTCCACCTAATATTCATTCATTCATTCATTCATTCATCCATCCATTCATATCACTGGGCATAATGTGTACTGTGTGTATTCACTGTTGTACTGGGCACTTCGAGGCAAACAGGGAATAGGCCTTTTATGAAAGCAAATATGTTGGGAGCATGTACTAAGGTCAACATATACATTATTTACTTCATTGCCTCAACAATCCTATGAGGTACATATAATGTTAACCTACCCACATTTCACAGCTGAAAAAATCACGTCTCCATGAAATTAACTAGGTAGAATATGTGTAAAAAATATAAAGAGGAACAATTCAACACGCTAAAATTAGCAGTGTGCATCTGAGGACCGAGGGATTTCAGAGAAAGAAGAGATAGATGTGGTTTGGGATGTTCCCATTAAGGAAATGGGAGGTGAGCTGGCCTTGAGGAACAGAAGGGTAGGTAGAATTTGGAAAACTGGAGGAAGGGGAGGAGAGATTCAGGTCCCAGGAGATTGTGTGGGTTGAGATTGTGTGGGCAGAGGCTCAGAGGTTGGGATAAATGTGATTCTTTTTTTGATATTAACAAGGGATTTGGTCTGATAAGAATGGAACACTGTTGGTATGAATGGCACTCAATACCTGTCTGAAGAATGCAGATTTTGTCTTACAGGTACTAAGGGACAATGAAAGATTCTAAGAAGGGAATCTGGACCATGAGAAAAGGGTTATAGGAAGAATGTGGACTGACCAAATAGAGGAGGACGTGAAGGCTAGAGACCACATGTAACTGAGTCTTTCTCACTTGAGAGACTGGAATAATGGGAGATGAAAATGTCTGGTTGATTATTTCAGGCCAGGTGTCAAAAATATGTCAACTTGGAAATATGAAACATAAGTCAAGTGTTGTTTGTCTCTCATTCACTCTGTCATTTCTTCAAAAACTCTTTCTGACTTAGGACCATTCTAGGATCTATGGTGAGAAAGTGACCAAAATCCCATATCATTCCTACCCTCAAGTAGCTTATAATCTAGTGGGGAGAACATACCTGCAGGTGACTAAGTATAGTATGAGAGAGAATGAAGTAAGTTCTTTAAGCAGACCCTCAAAAGAATGAGTGGTTACTCCTGAGTGGGAGACTCTAAGATGGCTTCCTCGTGGAGCTGGCCTTTAAGAATGTGTCTGATGCTGTTGGACTAAGAAAGAATGAGTGGCTTTCTAGCTTGAAGGGAAAGCATGAGCAGTGACAAAAGAGCACAAAAGGTCAAGGGTCTTTCGGAGCCGGGGCATATTCTGGGAAGTGGTACTGAAGGCAAGACAGGGTTAGGTCATGGAAGGTGCCAATTCAACTGAAATGCCGGCTCATTCTGAAAAAAATGTAGAGCCATACACAGTGGAGTATGAAGTGGAGTAGGGAACGAGTTACCATTATCCATCTGCCTATCCTAACACTCAGTGTTAGGAAAGTAACTTCAATCTAACTTCGTTAGTGTGAAGAATGGATTCAAGAAATTAGGGATTGAAAACAGGGAGCCCAGTTAAACGGGTTTTATAACAGCTCATGTGAAAGATGAAGATTTAAATTAAGACAGTGAGAAAAAAATGCGTGGATGAATAAAAGTGATACATGGTATTTGTGATAGTAGAATTGATAAATTCTCTCATTAGATGAAGTGTGTAAGAGTCAAAGATGATACCACAGTTTCTAGCAAGATCGGCTCCTCAGAGTGGAGAAAACCTCCTGAGGTCAAAGGATATGTTAGGTGATTTAGATTTTATTACCAAATCTTCTATCAGGGAGCTGTGTGGCATTGTTTACTACAGTTTCCTCAACTGTCAATTACAGTCAAGGAATCGTTCTGTAGTATCTTTCAACTTTAGAATTCTGTGATTCAATTCAACTAAGCCCTTCTTACTACTTTTTACGTCTTTAAACTCAGCAGAATATACTAGGAAGGAGATACTTTAAGGTTCCAAAGACTATGTTATCCATTGACTTGAACTTATATAAATTCTACTATTTAATAGATTTGTAGACTTGAGAAGGAAATTCAGAGGTCTTTCCCTTCTTTTAGTTGGGAATGAAATTTGTGCATTGAATATTCAGAGAGAAATATGAGAGACAGCTTCTTTCCTTGACAACTGATTCCAATTCATAACAATAGTTTTTATCAGAAAATATGCTTAACCTGTTTAAAATTTATCTATTCCAATGTCTGTTTGTTCCACTTTGATTAGAAAAGAAAAATGGCATCCAACATTAAAGATTTCAGACTTACTCATTAATAAGAAGAGCATATTTATTGAGAGCCTGTTCATTTTAAGGCACTCTTATAGACAATGTGGTCACCTAAAACCAGTACCTGCTCTCAGAGTTTGCAGTCTAGTTTGGAAAAGACAACACATTAATTAACAACACACTCTAGCATCTACGGCAAGGTTAGCTGATCTGCTCTGTAAGAGTTTGCTGAAGGAACTTATCACTATAGGTTGAGATGGCTAGTGCTCAAGGTCCTGATCAGTAGGACTTAGGTGGAGAGAAAGAGATGCTCCATTAATAAGCAACTTCAACCAGAAAAGATGTCTTATTTCAATTCCACGTGACTTTTTTTTTTCAGTTCCATTTTACATCCAAAAAGATGCTAAGAATAACAAGCAGTAGACTTATGGTTGGGAAGAGATACATATTTATTTTCTAAAAGGCCAGAATTCTAGGCTGAAGGTCATCAGTAAATTCATAATCACGACGTCTAGTGGATTTGCTCAGCAATCTTTCAGTCGCAGTTATTTGAATCTTTTGATTCAATGGACCATTCTCTACTGTTGAAACTTGCTTTTTTTGCCTTCTGGATATTTAATTTTTTCCTGTCTCTTAATCTTTTTTCTTTTACTGAATTTGATTTTTCTCCTCACCCACTAAAAGCTCTGGCCTCAGTTTTCTACCTGTTTCAATAAATTACACTCTCAGTTGTAAATGTCATAGTCCCATGATGTTAAATACAATCTGAATGAATTTGCATGACTTTCAAATATCTGTCTCTAGCCCTGACTTCCTGGGTTTCAATTCCTCATTTCCAATGAACATTCACATAAATAAATACATACATACACATATATAACTTTTATATGAAAATACTTATATCTAAAGACCAGCTCAAGGTCTTCTCAAAATTGAAGACCTTATCTGTTTACCTAGAAATACTAAGACTTGCCATGCTCTAAACCTGCAGATGTGTAATCTTAAAGCCATTTTAATTCCATTACCCAGAGAATCAATTGGTTGTTAAGAAGTCATGTTACTAATTTCACCACTGTCACCACCCAAGGACAAGCTTTTCATCTCGTCACACCTGAATAACTACAATGACTTCCAGTTGGTCTCTCAAAGTCTAGTTTTAATTCACAGAAATCATTTGTCTGTTGCTTCACATTCTCCATTTACATTCAACTTACGTGTCCAGCTTCGTTTCCCATGAATTGCCTCCTAGGACCCTCTGACGCAGTCGAATACTTTTACTCACTCTCCTCTGAATAGATTACACAATTTCCTTTCCTGGCTCACACACTCCTGCTCTGGTAGAAAGGCCTTCCTCTCTCTTCTATGACGATTGAAAATGTACTTAGTTTAAATTTCACCCCCTTCATGAAACCTTTTCTGAATATCCACCCCATAGGATCTCTCACACTTCTGTAATTTGAAATAATTATGATTCTTAACATTTGTTGCACATTTATCACATATTTTAATTTATTATTCATAATTTCTCGTGTGTTAGTCTCATTTTCCAAATGAAATAATAGCTACGTCTAAGACTTCCTGACTCATCTTCCACCACATGTGCACACAAAAGTGACTAGATAGAAGACACTCAATGAGTACTTATTGATTTATCTATTGCCTGAATAGGTACAAACTATAGGAATAGTAGTATGAGAAAAAGGGATCCTAAGACTAGGTGAAGAAATATTCAAAATTGATTTTTTAATCTTCTGGATAGGAGCCACTTTTATTAACCTCATTTTAGACTTTAAGTATATAAAACAGCTAGTAAATTGTAACTTTGTGGAATAAACTTACTTTAGGGACACTTTAAATGTCTATAAGGTTAATAACATTAGAATTTATTTAGGCTTGAGGTTGAAATTTAACATTTGTCTTTTAAAAGGGAACATGAAGCCATTTTTGACCCCAGGAGTTGGGACGTTATAGAAGGTATCTACTGTAAGGTATCTCTTTATTATGATGTTTTTATATGGAGTTATCTTATCTTGTTTATCTATTTTACATGTTGACATTACCCCTGAAACATAAAACATTAAAACTAGAAATATTCTTAACAAGCAACTAGTACAATCTACTCATTTTTCAGATGTGGAAACTGAGTGCCAAGGAGGGCAATTGACTTGCCCAAGGTCACAGTCTTGTCACTGTCAGAGCTGCAGCTAAAAATTAGGATTATAGTTTCCTAATTCTATGCCTTTTTCATAATCCCATATTGTACTGTTTCATTTTTGTACCTTAAGTTGACATTATTCAAACGAAAGAAAAATGCCAATAGTTTTTTTTAATCATTTCTCTTATTTTACACCCAAGATTGTGAATGAGTGCCTTGTAAGTTAATAATAAGAGTATTCTAAATAAAAAAGCAGCGTGAACAGTCTATTGTGATGGGTACCAACATAAGGGAGATACGACTATCTTCTTAATAATTTAGATTTCTAAAACTTCATAAAACTGAACTTTTTTTCATTGGTGAATTGAGTGGAAATAGTTCTGTGATTTTTTTTTTTTTTTTTTTGGTTTGGTGTTAAAAGATAGCCTTATACTGGGCACTATGTTAATATTTGCAGTGGTAGTGTGAAGGATTGTTTGAAACAGTAAAAATACTTAGCCTTACCCAAGAAAAGAGAGATAAACATAGTGAGTCAATGTAAATCTGCACTGGTGACATGGGGGGTGAGAGAAGACACGGTTTTGGGGAAAGAATGTGGAATGTTACAATCGTCCCGAAACTCCATTCTACAGCAGTAACAGAGTTACAAAACACCACTTACTACCTTCCTACTGCATTTTTTTTTACCTTCATGAAAAAGAAGTGAATTTGGGGGAGGGTATAGATTGGTGGTAGAGTGTGTGCTCAGCATGCACGATGTCCTGCGTTCAATCCCCAGCACCTCCATTGAAAAAATTATAGTAGAATAAGTAAGTAAACCTAATTACCACCCCAAAATAATTTTCTTAAAAAGTGAAATTGTCAATTCTTCTCCGTAAAACTTTTGCCTGGAAAACATTATTTAGAAGAACTGGAGGGTACTGAGAAATAAAAGTGAAGAAAGACTAAAAAGGAATTCAGATGATCAATTTTCGTGGGGAATATTCATGGATATTTGGTTTGTCTTTCTGAAGAAAACTTTTTGCAATCTAAATTACACCAAATCATTTGAATCTCAATGACTAATATCAAGTGGTAACTGGAAGAGGCCTATTATATTACAATTTAAAAATTATATTTACATGGTCTTTTAAAATAAAAATTACTACCAGAAATTTGCCCAACTCATGCTTTGAAAGAATTTTTATCCAATTCAATTTTCTCAACTTTCACAGGCAAAATCAGAATTTAAGAATAAAAGATCTCCTCTGCTGAATTGAATACCAAAATATAAAGAATTCTGACTTGAAACAAAACAAGAGACTTGCAAAGCCTGACTTCATCATTAAGTCATGGAGATACAAATGGATGGCTCAGTGTTTCTGTCCCTGACTCACTAAATCCGCATGACACAGGACAAACGTGACCTTCGCGTGGTAAACTGAACTTACCTGTACCATTGTTAACTGTGGTCTGGATCGTGGCTTCCGGCCCCATAGTGTCATAGTCTTCCTTCATTTCTTCTGTGGGGGAAAATTATCTTTAGCATTTGAAAATTGGAGAAAGGCTCACTATACTCAGCATGCCAACCACAGAAACAAGGAAGATTCTTTTAAAGGAAACAGAGAAAAGGCTTGTTGTAAACCTCTAAACAATAGCTTTGTTCAGGCAACTGAATGAATCCAACAGTGCTAGCTGCACAAGGACTTATTTACTTTGAGCATTACTGCAAGCTGTGAAAAACAGAGGTGCTTATTTGGGGCAAACGAAGGGCTTTTCTTCTGGTGGCAGTTCCAGTGACAAACAGGGGGAAAGATATTATTTTTTCAATAAGAGTCAAAAGCAACTAAGTATTTGTACTTATGAGGAGACATGCTGGCTGCTATGCCTCTGGTAACTCTGGATAATTAGAGGCAACTCAGAATTTCTTATTTTATTTTCATGCTCCCCCCCCCCCCACTCCTTGGAGTAGCTATGATGGTGCTAATCTATGCAAGCAAAATTAAAAAAAAAACCCCTCAATTCTATATACCCAAACTTGAAATGCCCAGTTTATAAAACAAGCATCCCAGAGGTACTGAAAACACCTGTTTCCCTGTTTTATACAGACTTCTCAAACATATTTTCCTTATTCCTTTCCCTACCACTCTATAAATATCTTCCTTCCTTACCATGTATTCCCCAGTAGGTAATCACAGTCATTTTCTGAGGGAAAACATACAGCTATGACAACAGCTCAATGTTCTGATGAAGATGAAAATATGTGAACACTGAAGTTGAAGATTCATAGACGATAAAAGGTCGTTTTCTAAAACGGCAACATTTTAAAATGGGGAGAGTTTGGAAAGTAGGAGAACTCTTGAATTTTCTGCCTACCAAATGGTAGAGTGTGTGAGAGGACAGAGAAAGACAGCTGACAGCTAAACATCCTCCAAGTCAGTAAATTAAACATAGACTTTTAAAAATTGTATTTTTACAAGAACAATACTAATGAGAATCACACATGATCCAGGATAAATATCTCTGTGATAATTATTTTGTTTAAAACAAGAGAAACTTTATAAATAGGACTCTGTGAATTCCCAAATTTATCCTGACCATTTCTGCTTATCACATTCTAGTCACAGTTATTTGGTAGAAAAACAGATTCTAGCAAATGTTACAGCAAAATTAAAATCTATGTTTCACATGTAGTACCCTGCAGTGTGTCTGTTTATGGCATCAGAACTGAACAATCATTTTAAGGTAAAATACACGGATTATAAATAGATGCTAATTGAATGCCACTGCACGTAATACAAGTCAGATAACTTGAATGATATTTGTTTAAACTCTATGACCACTTTAAATTCATTCTTGGCTCTGGACTTCTCTCTTATTTAAGGAATATTTTCACAGGAACATTTTACATAAAACATTTAGAAGTTCAATATACAGCAATATTGCCTGGTCAATTGTAATAATTGATCGGTTGAAAGGCTCCCTCCTCTGATATTTTTATCAGTCTCTGCTAGGAATTAAATTAAGGTATTTCTGAGAAGTTCAGTATTAGATATAAATATAACTTTTGTGTCTTTCTTCCTCGCTCCTCTCATGTGATTTCTGGTAGCCAAGAGTCAGAAGAATCATAAGTTTCCCATCTAAGAGATCAAGTCACTGAGGGGAAAACAGTTAACAGCACTTTTTTTTTTTGCATAATAGTGGTAATGTTCAAGATTTCTGCTGCACTTCCTTCCTCATTGTCATTATGAAAAAGTGGAGAGAAGTTACAAGAGGTAGTTGCTTCCCAAATTATGAAGTGCTAGGTACTCACACAGGTCGTTGGCACTCCGTGTGTGCTGCGTTCTGCAGTAATACGTTAGCTCTAAGCCCTTTGAACCAAAGATTGTGCGACTGAGATGGTGTCACTTTTACCTAGAATGTACTTTGCTTCAATTTACTGAGCATCAACTTTTCCTTCTTTTGAACAACAAGCTCAGTTTATTCAAATGAAACACTAAGCCCTTTCAGGTATGTATTTGAAATACAATGTATGTGCCTATTTCATTAAGTTTCACATGAATCCCTATTCAGAAGGACATTATAACGCAGCTTAGGAGCAGCCCCTCTGAACTAAAGGCGATTCTGGCTGTCTTTCTGCCTCACGCCTAACCTTAAACATTTTCCAAGACACCTCTGACTCAGCACACTGCATCTAAAACCACATAGTATATTTGTTTTTAAAACACTTGTAAAAGTTTGCATTTTCCAGTCACCCTTGGGATGAAGGTTTGTAAAAATAAAGAGCACTTTCTTCCTCAAGATGAAGAATCCTTGAATAAGCAGAAAGAGGCCAAGATGCAGGTGATTTATTTAAGTCTGTGTCAATGATAATGATGTCATGGTTTCCAGCACACTGTGTCCACCCCATTGTGGGACGAAAGAATGTCAAGGACAATTCTAAACACAAAACTTTGATTGTGCTGGAACCGGAAAGGCACAGTAAGAACTCCACTGAGCTCTTCAGTGGAAAACCTGCATCCTGCAGACAAACTCCAGAAAGCATGTGAGAGAGAGCAAAGGAGAGGAGGCTTATCTCAGAGTAAAGCTATGTGCTGAGGTATGATGGTAGACAGGCAGGCACCAGGGATAAAACACTACTAAATAAAACAGCACCAGAATTAGAATTATTGTCTATATTGTGTGTTTTGAACAATAAATAAGAAAAATATTTTATCAGGAGAAAAATGTGTTATCTAAGAGTCAGGATAAACAATGAGTAGCTTTTTAAGACCAATTTCTTTTCATTAGACATCAAGGCACCACATCAGAGCACTTTTGGAACAATAAAAAAAAAAAAAGAACAATAAATCATTACTAATCATTAGAACTAGACAGGTAATAGCCGGGTAACTTTCTTGGTCCAAATAGCCAAATGAGATTAGGGATTTACATTTTATTTAATTATTGTGACTCCAGAATGCTAGTTTATTTACCATAAAGGTAAGAGCAAAGAACAGCCTGTTCATTTGTATCACAGGCACCATTAACTACAGGTGATAACAGAGTCTGTAATGCATTCGTATGGATTATTGTATATTAAAACACTTAGAATTATGATCCATGACCAACACAAAAAAGCTGCCATGATCACAGACTACTACAGCTTGACATGGCTGTTTTGGCTGTTTTTCAATTATTGATCTTAATTTTTGAAAATTAAACTTTTTTCCCCAGAAGTTTGGAGCTGTACATTTGTTATATCGTTATTAATTATTCCTTTAAGGGTGGAAATTCTAGTAATTGGTCCTTACCCTTGATTTCTAGATATTAAAATTTAAAGCATCAGAACATTCATTCTTATAGCCCTGCATATCTAGTTCATTAACAAATATGAATAGCTAACACCAGCTCATTTAAATAGTA
>NC_132991.1:23417500-23420000 GCF_048564905.1 Vicugna pacos
TCTCTGAGGCACAGCAAAAAGCCAACTAAAGAGCAGTAATAAATGTCCAAAAACAGCATCAGTATCCAAAACTCTCCCAGTAATCTTCAGAGGAATTAATTACAATTCTGTGTAACAGTTGCATTGGCAAAATGCACCCATAATTATATACAGGTACGGTACAGTATTACAGGGAAATTTGCCATGTGATACCATGTTTACATGATAATTGATGGATAAGATAAAACTATTTGCATATGAAGTGCATATGAATTATTAGCATGGCTCACCATTTTATGTGGACTCATATTAAAGTTTCATTTTCTCTAAAACTGTATGTGTAATATGGGGTTACCAAAGGGTATAAAGCTGATACTTAAATTTGCTTGATAGCAAATGGGCCTGGAAAGATATATCTCAACGTGCACTACTAAAAACCTGTATTTAAAAGGCTTCAAAGTTTATCTAAAATAAGCATTACTTTCACCTCACCAGATTGCATTATATTAAACTCTCTCTATTCTTCCTTTTAAGTAAACAACACTCTAAATTTTATCACTGTACCAATTAATTTTACAGTCATATGCAAAACAAATAATGGTTTCTCTTTATTGTCTATTGATGTAACTTTTTTTCAGATTTTGTATTCTGGTGACATGTAACAGGATAGCAGCAAAACCTGATATTTTTATAATGTCCATACCTGACGGAAATTTTCAGTATTTGCAAAAATGGCCTAACATAGCATTTAAACATTGCTGATAATTAGCTTGACATTTGAAATGCCAGAACTGTTGTTTTGAAGATGCCCTACACAAAGTTACCTAACTAACCCCTTTTCATACTTATATGCTTTCTCTACATTATTCTGTCAGTTACAGTACAAATAAGACATCACTTAATAATGCATTACCACGCAAAAGAACTGAAGTTAAGGGGCGATACTTCATCTTCACCAGAAGCAGTTTATTGATGTAAAGGAAAATTATATATGCAGATTATAGACAGTTAATTGTTAATAAGGAGATCAATAATGATTTTCTATAACTCCACTCAAGCTAAGTGTGCCAATAAGTCTTCCAATGCCATTATCAAACATTTATTAAATACCTACAATGTGTTGAGTCCAGAGGATACAGGGATGTGCTATTCTCACCCCAGGAAGCTTACTATATATTGGGAGACTCAGCATTATAAAATGGTAGTGCCAGAAGGACACTTGAAGTCAACCCTGGACAGTTGACAAAGGAGGTAAGACAGGTATAATGAGGTCAAATGACTCATCTAAGGCCCCACAGCCAGTTGGTGGGAAAGCTGGAGACTGAAAGCACGTTTTAGGACAACAACAGCCACACATACATACATATGAAATATACATAATAATACACATTCCCAGTGAAGAATGCTGTCTAAACTTAAACTCCACATGGTCAGAGGAAGGGAATGGAAATCCCTGGAACTCTGGAGTGTTTTCATGCCCCCAAATGGAGATTGTTGCTTAATTTTAAATTGTTTTTGATGATTATTACTTCCGTGGATCCCTTTAATTTGAGTTATAGAAGCCTACCAATTTGATCAATTACCAGAATCTAACAATACACCCATGTTTTCCGCAATAGTTTGGAAACAATAGAAATAAAGAGGCAGTTCCCAGAATTACGAGCTTGAAGACCTGTCTTCTTGTCCCAGTCCCAACACGTAACCAGCTGTGTGGCCTTGGCCTATCAGCCAAGGAAACTTGGTACAAATGAGAAAAGATAAAGATAATGGGTTCCCTGTCTATGCGGTTGCCACGATGAGCCTACGAAGTTGCAAGTGTGATTGCACTCCGTAAAGCCTAGAACACTGATCACCACAGAAGTAATGTAAAGAGGGGACCATGGCTCCAGTGTCTTCTTTTGTCTGCTGTTGTGTGTGATGTGTGGCAACTTGTGGGGAAAGAAGATCTGACTGTGTGCAGTCACAATTTTGGTGTTGGTCCTTCACTTACAAATTGATTTGCCGAAGGGTCCTCAAGTAGGAGGCCCACTATGGGACAGAGTATGCTAATCCTTCAGCTAATCCGTGATCTAGACATGTAATCTCATTTTAAAAATGTCTCTTCTGATAATATGGCTTAAAGTTTAAAAGAAGTGCTTTGGAATTTTATGAGTCATTTGGTTTCCTAAATCTTGTAGATGTTTGAAGAACGTTTATATTTGAGCCAATAGGTTATGGCCTGGTTGGTTTCTTAGAATGTCTTTTTTGTGTAGGAAGCACTGGGGGACATTCTAAGCCTCTCTACCTGAACCCTAGCCTTTTATTCCTATCCTTTCCTCCCCAAAGTTTGATTTCCAGGTACTATGCCACTAAAAACAGGATGTGGCTCTTCTTCAAGGATTTTTATCTGGCAACTTGCTTCTGCAGGGAAGGTTTATCACTGACACCCCTTCTTTATCACAGTTAACTTGTTCTCTCTGCACTTGGATGGATCAAGATCATAGGACTACATTCAAGTTTCAATTTCTCATTTAATAATTGG
>NC_132991.1:23430000-23432500 GCF_048564905.1 Vicugna pacos
TCAGAAGGTTATGAAATTTAACTCTTTACATATAAATAAAAAACATATCCAGGCTTTTACTATTAAGTTGAATTTGTTGCATCAGCCATTCCAAGGAGGTCAGACGTGGGGATCCTCTATCTGCAATGCCACTTCCCACCCCCCCCCACACACCTCCCTCTTTCTTCCTTTTCCTTCTTTTTCTGAAATCAAGAGCTCAAGTTCTAACTTTTATATGGACAGTTAGAGTTGGGAATGCCTAGTTGAAGGCTGGCCCACCAATCAAGGATCACGCCCGAGCATGCTTGCACGGGGTGGGCAACAAAATTTCGTATGTTCATATGATGCCCTCAGAAGACTCCACGCACCAGCTCCTTTCATTTTCTCAAATAGGCCCCTATGTCAGGGGTCAAAGGACACTGAATTTTCCTTCCTTGCTTTCCACATGCCCTCTTCTTCCTTTCTCCAAACTAGTCAGTGAACAATTTTGGCACTGAGTTGACGTGGAAGACATATATATTTTGTCTTGAGGACTCTGTCCTCACAGAACATGTTACACATACATCTTATCTTCAGCAAGGCTCTGTGGGCTCTTTTAGATCAATCTTTATCCAGGGCACAGTGCTCTTTACCATGGGTATGCCTAGATCCCAGGCTACTGTAATGGTCATTAATCAATCTACCCTCCTTTTCCTCTTCTCTCAAACACTTCCACTTATGAATTTTTTTGATGACTCATCAGGGCACCATAGCAAAGATTGAGGATCAAGCTTAATAACCGTAAATTTCAGAAGGCTGATTTTAAAGTTTGATAAAAGCTGAAGCACTTTGGTGTTTACAAGTTATCATACTTCTCTAAATGTCATCATCTAAATTCTTCACAGCCCTGTTCCGTTTTACAGGCAAGCATTTCTCCGGATGCTCAGTACCTGGTCAGCAATAGCTTTAACCTTACAAACAAGTGAGTCCTGACAGTGCTGGCCTCCCCTGCTCTAAGCAACGGTAACAGTAGAAACATGACTGAGATAATTAACAAGTAGCATATGAGAAAGTGGAGAATATTCACATAAGTGGCTCTTATTCACTTGCCCATAAGATACATGGTATTTATTACACGTCTGATATACCTAAATATGTTCTTTCTTGGAACACTAGATCTTGTCTGTGGCCATCAAACACACCTGTATTTTTTATTCCTATTCCTTCCACGTCTGCGAGTTACTCCCTTCTTGTTTCTTCTCTATGACAGGAAACCTTTGACTAGAGACAAACACACTTCCCACACCTCTCTAGAGTCTTCTCCCCACCCCCACCTATGTTAAATTAAAGACAAATCAACCAGCCACAACAAAGGCACCAGACCACTCGGACACGCTGAGGCCGTGTTAGCCCTGGAAGCGTGGTGCCTCCTTCCAGAAGCTGAGTGAGGGACCCCAGGTTTACGTGTCCTTCTGACAGGCCCACCTGGCTGCCCTAATGGGCCAGCTCCAGAAAGGAAGTGGAAAAAGAGGAAAAGACCTCGTACCAGAAGTTCGAAAAGCTCAGACGTAAGCGCTCTTCTCTCATACAGTTTCTTTTTCTGTGGGCTCTGGGCTCACACCATTTAAATTCTAGCTCCTCTACTTACTAACTTGTGACTTTGGGTAAGATTATTTAACCTGTTTCAGTGTCTTCCTCTACGAAACGGGCAATGATGACAGTATCTATCTTCCTGGGTGGTTGGGAAGATTAGATGTGTCCAAACATGTGAAGGACCGAGAGCCTGGCGCATAGTAAGTGCTTAATAAGTGCTAGGTATGATTGTTGCTGTTGCTGTTATGGTCGCTACTTGCTAAGTCCAGGGACAGTGTTATGTGAGAGTAGGTTCTATATATTTCTCTCCTATAAAAATTTTGTGACTGGATCCTATGATAATTTACAGTAGTTCCACTGGGTCTGTAAGATTTAGTTATTTCTCTGGGTCTAAGTTTGGCAAAGGGCACTGGAGGGCATTGGAAGGTCATAACATTTAAGCCTGAAACATAAAATGTCAGAGTTTGGAGGCACCTGCTGGGGAAAGGGGGCAGCCCAGACATTAAACTAGGTGCGGTTCCCCCCACCCCACCTAAGGGGAGCAGCAGAATTCCATTTTGCAGAAGCAGCAGCTAAAAGTTCAGGCTGATAAGGGACTTATTGAAAGTTCAGGCAGCTAAGTGGTGAAATTGAGTTTTCCATTTTTCATCTGTCTGACCTCGAAGCGCAACATCTCTCTGAGTGCTGCATCACTTTTCAATACCGTGCACACAAGGTACACGCTAAAAAGAGATTTTACGGTGTTTGACATTTATGTTGCACACATTCAAAAGAGATAAAAATAGACTCCATGCTGCTGTTATAATTACTAGAGGCTATAAAAGCCAGGCAAAAATCTGGAGAGGGGGCGTGGGAATAGTCGGGGGAAGAACATAAACAAGGGAGCGGTGACACAAACTAGGACAACATACTGTCCTCAGTTCCTTCGCAGAACTCCCAACGGTCCTGG